>NC_057798.1:17988567-17999458 GCF_018294505.1 Triticum aestivum | reverse complement strand
TCACCCGTCGAGCAGCGGCCGCCGCTTCGCCCGTCGAGCAGCCGCCGCCGCCGCGTACACGTACACGTTGCGATCTAAGACAAGGAGTCACGTTTGATCTCCATAGGTAAAAACCGAAAATCATCATCGATCCCCTAATCTGAATACGTGAGTGAGATGCAGTATAAATACTACAGTTCTATTTTTAAGTTATTTATTTATGCCCAGCGTACACTAATTTCAGTACTCTGTTAGTAGAGTGCACTTCAGTTTCCCTGAGAAAACTGAAAACTGCTACATTCAGATTGTGCTTGGCACGGCTGTACCTGCAAATTTTGGTTCCTTGCATGGCTGTACCTAAAGACCACTAGCAAACTTGGGGCACTTCAGAATTCAGAGGACCAGATAGAGGATGGGATGCGATGCAATTGCGGCATATCAACCGACATGGCGGCGACAGTGGCTCAACGGTAACGCAGCGGCTGCAGCTCGACGGTGACGACGCGGAGGCGGCAACGTTGGGCGTAACGTGGCGGTGATGACGGCGGCGGCAGCTTGACGGCGACGAAACTGCTGCAGCTCAATTTTTGGCGCGAGAAGATTCAGAGTATAGAGAAACAAGCAAGTTCGTTGGACCCTCCTGTTCGTTTGTTGGTGAGCAGCAGAAGTCCGTTGGATGGGATGGAAAGTGAATGAATGGTTGATTTTGGCCCGTACGGCAGTTCTGCCGTGCGTGAAGGCACTGCAGACGAGCCCCGCCCGTAAACATAGCATGCGCACAACCACACTGAAATCCTATCCTATCCGTCCACAAGCGTGCTCTACTCCGCTGACTATAGTGAACAAAACAGCGGTTCAGAAGTCTAACACTATGTTAAACCGATGATTTGGTTAACTAAACGAGCCATATTATTTCAATATAAAGTTTACATGTATGCCACGTGCAGTAAGCAATATTGGACAAGTGAGAGAAGAGAGATACCTTCCATTGTGTCGGCTGGCACGTGGCATATTCATGATAACTTGAGGACTGAACCCCGTTCGTACAGAGCCAACAAAAGAAATTCCTAAGAAGAAACCCAACGAAACATGATAGTGGGTGGCGAATCCATCGCATAGAACATTATAAAGGCTGGCATTACACCAAGTCAGGCAATCATGCACTATTCTTTCTTTCTACACACGCACACACATGTATCATCGGTTGGTAAGGAAACATGATAGTGGGTGGTGAATCCATCATCATATTGACGACAGTGCATAATCCAATGACTAGCTAGCAGCAAGGATGTGCTTTCCGCCTGCAAGAGGATGTTGCCGGGCGCACGGAGAGTAGCGTCCTCTGCTGCTCGGCGCAACAGCAGCCACGTCACCCCGAGCGGCGTCCGCGCTCCTTGGCAGGATAAAGGCATGGAGCGGAGCGGTGGTAGCAGCGGAAGAGACAGGTTGAAGCCGGAGAAGCGGATGCTGCTGCGGTTGAAGGTGAGCAGACCACAAGCTTTGAAGTTTGACCTTGGAAGAAAACAAATGGAATGGCTGCCAAATTTGGCTGTTTCTAATGCTTGCATACGAGTAAATGAAGGATTGCTGCCAACTCGAGTTGCAGTGGTGAAGAAGAAGAGGAATTTGCATCATCACCAAGAAAGACAAGAAAGAGAGCACAAGGAAAGGGCGGAGGCTGCTGCAGGCGTCCCTGTGGTGAAGCCCCTTGGTGGTGTGGGCCGGCGGAGGTGCTGCGGTTAGGATTCGGAGCCGTCCTGCATCTGGGCGCTCGCGCCGCCATGGCCGGTGGGCTTGGTCTTGGATCTGGCCGCTGTCCTGCCTTGTCGAACAGAGGGAAGGGCCGTCCATGGCGATGGTCTCCTTCCATTGTGATGGCCTGGCTGCAGAAAATCCAGAAGAAAAAGAAGAGGGGAGGAGGATGGAGGGCGTACCTCTGGCGTCTAGGTGCTGCAGCCCGTCGCCGGCGTCGAGGGCCACCACATCCCATCCATCCATGGGTGGGTGTGGGGCTAGGGTTCTGCCCCCATCCGTCCATCCATCCATGGGTCGGGTCGGACCTTCATGGCCGACCTCGAGGACATCCATGGGTGTAGGACATCGCGCCGGTGCCGCTTTGGATTGTTAGACTATGTATAGCTTCTGTACCTATGTACGTATATGGTACATATTGTAACACAACCATTATATATAATGAGATAAGCCACCCTAGAGGGGTGTGCTGGTTCCCCAAAACTTATTGTCTTACATGGTATCACGCTAGGTTACGATCGCTTCCGCTTCTAAACCCTAATACCCGCACCGCCGCCGCAGCCGCCGCCGCCTTCACCGCCGCCTCCGCGCCACCGATCGCGCCGCCGCCATGTCGAGCGCCGCCACCACCGGTTCCACTGCTGCGGGCTTCCTCCCGGCCTCTCTTGCGGCTCTGCTCAACCTCCCGCTCGATGCCGTCTCTGTTCCGGCTCCGATCGGGACAAGGAGCATCGGCTCCGTCTTCTCCACGCCGCCGGCGCCCTCGCTTGGGCGTGACCTCGTGGTCCACACCGCGGCGCCGCCGTCCGCTGCGGACTCCGCAGGCGTCGTCCCGCCGCTCCTGCCGCAAGCGGATCACACTGCCCCGCTGGCGGGGTTGGCGGCGTCCGCCCCGGCCGCGGGCCTTGCGGCGTCCTCACCGGCCACGAGCTTTGCGGCGCCCGCCCTGGCTACGGTCCCGCCTCCTCCCGCATCGGCTTCGGTGCCTCCGGCTGCCTCCATGGTGTTTGCACCCCTGGCAGCCTCCTCGATGGGATTGTCTTCGCCGCCGCCGTTTCACTTCGGTCATCTCATCACCATCAAGCTCTCCGCCGACAACTACATCTTCTGGCGTGCGCAGGTTCTCCCGCTCTTGGGGAGTCACTACCTGCTAGGCTACGTCGACGGATCGCTTCCCTGCCCACCCGCGCTGGTAGACAACGTGCACGGTCCGGTCTACAATCCGGCCCATCGCGTCTGGACGGGGCAGGACCAGACGAACCTCTCCTCCATCCAGGGGTCGCTCTCGCTGGCAGTTGCCGGCCTTGTTGTCTTCGCGAAGACGTCTCATGAGGCCTAGACCATCCTTGAGCGCACCTTTGCAGCGCAGTCCCAGGCTCGTGTCTCTGCACTCCGTCGTCAGATTGGAGAGTGTCAGAAGCTTGACTCCACTGCCACTGAGTTCTACAACAAGGTCAAGGGCCTCGCCGACACATTGGCCTCCATTGGACAGCCCCTCACCGACTCCGAGTTCAACTCGTTTATTGTCAATGGTCTTGATGAGGAGTATGATGCCTTAGTCGAGATCATCAACGAGCGGGGCAACTCGACACCCATGCTGGCACACGAGGTTTTCTCTCGGCTCCTTCTCACTGAGCAACGGGTCGAGACTCGCCGCACCAGGGGCACTGGCTCCCTCTCGGCCAATGCCGCCACCAAGGGTGGCCGCTCTTCTTCATCACCCCGGTCTCCCTTGGGGCTGCCACCGTCGCCGCCTCGGCCCCCCCACCTACTGCGACCTTACCGGGGGCTGGCGGTCCACGTGTGTGTCAGCTTTGTGGCCGCGATGGGCACTGGGCCTCCAAGTGTCATAAGCGCTTCCAGCGAAGCTTCCTTGGTCTTGGCAATGACGGCAAAGATACACGCAACAATGCCCGTCAGGTCGCCATGGCTGATCGTCCCGCGCCGCAGAAGCAACAGGGACACACTCAGTCCTACTCCATCGATCCACACTGGTACATGGACTCTGGGGCGACAGAGCATCTAACCAGCGAGATGGGGAAGCTTCACACTCGTGAACCCTATCATGGCTCCGACAAGATCCACACCGCCAATGGAGCAGGTATGCACATCTCTCATATTGGTCAAGCATCTCTTCTCACTAGACATGCCAATAGGAGTCTCCAGCTTCGCAATGTTCTTCGAGTTCCATCTGTGACCCGTAATCTTCTTTCAGTTCCTAAACTCACACGTGATAATAATGTGCTTTGTGAATTTCACCCTTTTGATCTTTTTATTAAGGATCGGGGCACGAGGGACATTCTTCTTAGTGGGCGGTTGTGCCAAGGCCTCTACCGTCTGGAGCATCCTGGTGTCGCTCATGTTTTCAGTGGAGTTCGGGTCTCTCCGTCACAGTGGCATGCTCGTCTTGGTCACCCGGCCACACCTATTGTCCGTCATATTTTGCGTCGTCATGAGCTTCCTAGTTTGTCTAGTCATAAAGATGTAGCAGTGTGTGATGCTTGTCAGCAGGGGAAGAGTCATCAACTTCCTTTTTCGGAGTCCAGTCGTGAGGTGAAACATCCTTTAGAACTTGTGTTTTCAGATGTATGGGGTCCTGCTCAGACTTCTGTCAGTGGTCATAATTACTATATCAGTTTCGTTGATGCTTATAGTCGCTTTACCTGGCTTTACCTTATTAAACGCAAATATGATGTGTTTGATATTTTTGTTCAGTTTCAAAAACATGTTGAACGTCTTCTCAAGCACAAAATTGTTCATGTCCAGTCAGACTGGGGGGGCGAGTATCGCAACCTCAACTCTTTCTTTCAGTCGCTTGGGATAGCTCATCGTTTAGCATGTCCACATACACATCAGCAGAATGGTTCAGTCGAACGTAAGCATCGTCATATTGTTGAAGCTGGTCTTACTCTTTTGGCCCATGCATCTGTTCCGTTTCGGTTTTGGAGTGATGCTTTCACCACTGCATGCTTTCTCATCAACCGTACTCCTACTCGTGTTTTAAACATGAAGACTCCCATTGAGGTTCTCCTTAATGAACAACATGATTATACCTTTCTCAAGGTATTTGGGTGTGCTTGCTGGCCGCATCTTCGTCCATATAACAAGCGCAAGCTTGAGTTTCGTTCTAAGAAGTGTGTTTTTCTTGGCTATAGCTCTCTTCATAAAGGTTACAAATGTCTTCATGTTCCCACTAATCGTGTCTATATATCTCGGGACGTCGTGTTTGATGAGCATGTTTTTCCCTTTGCCAACCTTCCTGTGTCCACTGTCGAACCACCATCCCTGCATTCATCCTCTGTTGCTTCTGACCAATTTGATGATGTTGCATACTCTCCTTTGCTGTTACCTAACCATGGTGCAGGAACCGGACGTGGAGCTCGTTTGGAGCTGTTGGAGGATTCACCATCATCATCGTCGTCTTCTGGTGGGCACGTCGATCGCCCTATGTTGCATGGCATCGATTCGCGTGCCCATGCATGGTCACCCGACGAGCCCGTCGCGCCGAGCATCTCCACTGCTCGGTCCGTTTCGCCAGCGGCCGCCGAGTCGCCCGCGGCTCGGCCCGTCACGCCGTCTTCGCCTGCGGCTCGGCACGTCACGCCGTCTTCGCCCGCGGCTCGGGTCCTCACGTCGCCTTCATCAGCGAATCGGCCCGCGACACCGGCCGCGCCACGGCCCACTATGCCGAGCTCGCCATCGGCCCGGTCTGTGATGCCGGAGTCGCCAGCTGCTTCGTCTGCTCTGCCGGTTTCGCCGGTGGTTCGGCCTTCTTCGCCAACCGAGTCCGAGGCTACCGTGACTGGCTCCTCGTCACCGGCTGACTCGTCAACGTCGCCGTCCTCCAGCCCGTTGCAGGCTGCTCCGTCGACCTCGGTGGTTCCTGTGTCCCGACCACATACACGCAGTCGCAGTGGCATTTTCAAACCTAAGGAACGTAAGGATGGTATGGTTGCTTGGTTGGCTGCTTGTTTGGCTGCTGCTGTTGCGGATCCATCTTCTGAGCCTCGCTCATATCAGGCTGCCCTGCGCATTCCACATTGGCGAGAGGCTATGGAGCAGGAGTTTCATGCTCTTCTTCGTAACAAGACATGGACTCTCGTTGCTCCACCACCACGGGTAAATGTTATTGACTCAAAATGGGTATTCAAAGTGAAGAAGCATTCGGATGGATCTATTGAGCGTTACAAAGCGCGACTTGTTGCTCGCGGTTTTCGGCAGCGTCATGGTCTTGACTATGAGGACACCTTCAGTCCTGTCGTCAAGCCTACCACTATTCGGCTTCTTCTCTCCATTGCTGTTTCTCGTGGTTGGTCACTTCGTCAACTTGATGTGCAGAATGTTTTTCTACATGGATTTTTGGAGGAAGAGGTTTATATGAAATAGCCGCCTGGTTTCTCTGATCCTGATCGTCCTGACTATATCTGTCGTCTTTCCAAAGCACTATATGGTTTGAAGCAAGCTCCTCGTGCCTGGCATGCCCGCCTTGCCTCTGCCCTTCGTGCTCATGGGTTTGTGCCGTCTACTGCTGACACTTCGTTATTTCTTCTACAGAAGCCAGAAGTCACTATGTATCTTTTGGTATATGTCGATGATATTATCCTTGTCAGCTCTTCTCAGTATGCTGCTGATGCTCTTGTCTGCTCTCTTGGTGCTGATTTTGCGGTCAAAGATCTTGGGAAGCTTCACTACTTTCTTGGAGTTGAGGTCACTTCTCGTGCTACTGGTCTTGTCCTTACGCAGAAGAAGTACTCCTTGGAGTTGTTACAGAGAGCTGGCATGCTGAAGTGCAAACCGACCACCACACCCATGTCGTCTACCGACAAGATAACAGCTGTTGATGGTGAGCTTTTGTCTCCTGCGGATGCCACAGAGTACAGGAGCATTGTTGGTGGACTTCAATACTTGACGATCACGAGACCAGATATCTCTTATGCTGTTAACAGGGTTTGTCAGTATCTTTAGGCTCCCAGAGATACTCATTGGGCTGCTGTTAAACGCATTCTTCGTTATGTTCAGTTCATCCTGACATTTGGTATGCATATTCGGCCGACTTCCTCTCGGGTCCTTTCGGCCTTCTCTGATGCAGATTGGGCTGGTAGCCCAGATGACAGGCGACCCACGGGGGGTTATGCAGTATTCTTTGGCTCTAATTTGATCGCCTGGAGTGCTCGGAAATAGGCTACTGTGTCACGTAGCAGTACTGAAGCTGAGTACAAGGCTATGGCTAATGCTACTGCAGAGATTATTTGGGTGCAGTCTTTGCTTCAGGAGTTGGGTTTGTCTCAACCACAGCCTCCTATTCTTTGGTGTGATAACATCGGTGCTACATACCTTTCTGCAAATCCAGTATTTCATGCCCGAATGAAACACATTGAAGTTGACTATCACTTTGTACGGGAACGTGTATCACAGAAGCAACTCCAGATCAAGTTTATCTCATCTAAGGATCAACTTGCAGACATCTTTTCACTAAGCCTTTACCGCTGCCACAGTTTGAGGGTTGTAGGCGCAATCTTACCCTTCTCAGTTCTTTAGAAAGTGGCTAAGATTGAGGGAGGGTGTTAGACTATGTATAGCTTCTGTACCTATGTACGTATATGGTACATATTGTAACACAACCATTATATATAATGAGATAAGCCACCCCTAGAGGGGTGTGTTGGTTCCCCAAATCTTATTGTCTTACATGGATCTGCGCGTCGCTCGATCTGGAGCCGTCCCTCCCCTCCCCTCCCCTCCCATCCCATCCCATCCCCTCTCCTCCCCTCCCTTGGGAGAGGAGAGGAGAGGAGAGGAGAGGAGAGGAGAGGAGAGAAGGTGAGGGTGGAGCGGCGGCGCTGGAGGGAGAGGAGGCCGCCGGAGTTGGGGTTGGGGCGGCGGCGGGGCAGAGGGGGAGAGCGGTGGTGGTTGGGGAATCAATCGTGGGAGGAGGAGTGCGTTTGGTTTGAAAAAGAGGAGCAGCCGTCGTGCTAAGGCCGCATAGGACCAGCGCACCAGAAAAGCAACCGTCGCCGATGAAGACAAGCATAGATCAAAGACACATAGAACGAAGACCGGATGGATCCACCGAAAGACAAAACGCCGATCTACACGCCCTCCGACGACGCTTGAAGCATCATCGTGTTGATTAGAAATGTATGATTTCCCCAAGTACCATGATTTTCGTGTTCTTGTATGACCGGTCACCAGAGACGGGCCGAGAGAGGATGATAAATCAGAAGCGGACGCGTCCGCGGACCAATGGGAGGCCTCTATACCGCGCCCTCCTCTTCCACTGCCGCTGCTGCCTACGATGTCCGGAGAGCGACAAGGTACCCCGACGTGTCTTCAAGGTCATCGTCCTCTTGGCGGACGAGCTGCTCCGGCGGGAGGATCAGCTTCGACAGGGCATGCGGGGCAGGCGGCCCTGGTGCCGTTGGTGCATCAGGCACTTCCACGCCGCGCGCTACGCTCCGCTGGACATGAGGGCGGTGTTGGCCGCCGCCCTTCGTAACTGGCCAACGACGTCCTCGTAGCTCTTGTCGTCCCGAAACTACTGATGGCCGATAATGTTGCACCGACCGCCCGGGTGGGTGCGGTGCTCCTCCGTCATGGCGCCGGGGACCAACATCGGGTAGCCGTCCTTGTCGATCCTGCAGTTGTGGGGGAGGTGGCACCATGGCGGCACGAGGAGGCCAAACCGATAGAGCTCCTCCGTCTCTGTCTTGCGGTGGCTCGACGATCAAGAGATGCGGTTGTCTCCGTCGCCTCCCCCACTGAAGCTGCTGCTGCCGTCGTAGAACGCATCATCGGGAGAGGGTCTTGGAGAGCGTTGGGTGTGGACGGCGGGGTGAGGACGACAGGGCCTTTTAGAGCCCACCGGGCGACAGTGCAGGTAGGCGGACGGGCGGCCGGTGTTACTCCGTAGTAATGGCGACGACAGGGGGCCTCGGGAACCGACGCCACGCGGGCTGACGAGGTAGGTACGTGGACGGGCGGCCGGAGTGATTTGAGCCAAACCGGTTGTGGGGGAGGTGGCACCCTGGCGGCACGAGGAGGCCAAACCGGTCCTCCGTCTCTGTCTTGCCGAGCCTCGACGACCAGGAGCTGCGGTTGTCTCCGTCCCCTCCGCCACCGGAGCTGCCGCCGCCGTCGTAGAACGCGTCATCGGGAGAGGGGCTTGGAGAGCGTCGGGGTGTGGGTGGCGGGGTGAGGACGATGGGGGCTTGGAGAGCGTTGGGTGTGGACGGCGGGGTGAGGACGACGGGGCCTTTTATAGCCCACCGGGCGACAGTGCTGGTAGGCGGCCGGCCGGCCGGTGTTACTCTCTCAGTAATGGCGGCGGCCTCGGGAGACGATAGGGGGCCTCGGGAACCGACGCCACGCGGGTTGACGGGGCGACATGGGCTGACGAGGTAGTCACATGGACGGGCGATCGGAGTGATCTGAGCCGTCGTTGTGTTTAGGGGGTTGCATCGAAGAAGAAGTGATATATAGATAACAACGTGGATTGAAATACAAAGCAAGCAATTGTTCGTTTGAACCAAATTTGTTTTTCTCTATCTCTGAGGGTAACAAACCTTTTCTAGATGTGTGTACCGGTGGATGGAGAGGCGGAATGCAGTAAAAAGAATTCCCATAGAAAACGAACTATAGCTATGTTCCTTCTAGAAGGTGGACGTCAGAATGATCGACAGTACTATAAGAGAAAGGGTAATTGGATTCTGGTTCTCTGCCCTTAACTCACGTATCACACGAGCTATGTTTGCGTGGATGTCAATTAGCGAGCAATATGCATGTGTAATAACTCGTCAACAGTGATCTTCCGCACGCTCATGGAAGCAGTACTGAGACTAGATATAGACCGGAACAGCGACACTCGTGCATCATGTGCTACCTGCAGCTATTGCGCGCGTGTGTGTGGAGGAGAATGGCTCCGGACAGTGAACGTACAAGATTCCAAAGCAAGACCGAACTGTCATCTGGACCAAGAGACGCCAACCAGGAGCCATGAATAACACACATTTTAGGGCATTTTTACTGTTACCCAGTCAACTTCGAGGACTACTGTAAAACAGGAGGAGTTTATATAGAGGGCATCTTTACCAGGGCAAATGTAATTGACAGTCAAACAGGAGACGTCTGTGTGCATCAACCGATATAGAGGCCGGGGGTGTTCCCTCATATTCGGCAAAAAAAAAAATCTACGAGCGGAGTTTATATGCCTGGGACACTCTGATCTGAGAAGAATTTCCATAAAACTTGCAAGATTCCTTCTAGTCATAGGCTGCCAAAGTTAGAAGGAAATACTCTACTCCATATGAGCTAGCTCAGCAAAGGCCTTCTCTGACAATGGCATTTGGAAGAGCTCATGAAGATGTCCAACTGAGAGCTGCATATTTTTTTGCCAACATTCACTTGATTTGCTCTATATCAATTAATTTTCCTACTAACCAAAAGAAGGTGAACTCTCCGAAATGCATTGAAAGTGCACGAGGCATGATTCTTCTAGACATGAATGGTATATGTGGCCACGTGGGGTAATGAAACGAGTCTCTAACTGACGTGATTATATGTACGTCAAGGATGCGGGCTCCCCGGTTGTCCTATAAATACCCGGAGGACTAACAGACTTAGATGCACCAAGCAAGACTGTCCTCAAGCACAAGTCTTGAAACATCTGTCTATTACCGATCTGTTCCACAAATTGCCTTCTATCCTACTCCATATAACACCCTTCCCAGCTCATCCAAAGATGACTCTTGGTACTCTTGTTATCATGGTGACTTTGCTGGTGTGTTTTGTCTTGAAGAATATAAGAGTGCTACTGTCCCAGCAGCAACATGGGCGACGAGGCAGGCTGCCCCCGGGGCCTGTCACGCTGCCCATCATCGGTAACATGCACCAGCTGATTCTGAACAAGCCAGCGGTATTCCGGTGGATCCATGGCCTGCTCAAGGAGATGAAAACAGACATCATGTGCCTCCGTCTTGGGGCTACTCATGTCATTGTGGTGGCATGCCCACAGATAGCCTGTGAGGTACTGCGAACAAAAGATGAAGTTTTCGCCTCCCGTCCCACCACCTTCGCCTCAGGCTTATTCAGCTTCGGGTACAAGGGCTCCATCTTCTCACCACAAGGAGAGCAGTGGAAGAAGATGAGGCGTGTCCTCACCGTT
>NC_057798.1:17986033-17987509 GCF_018294505.1 Triticum aestivum | reverse complement strand
AGCTAAACTATCTCAAATCGTGCATCCGGGAGGCCTTCCGTTTACACCCATACCATGCTCTTAACGTACCCCATGTCGCCATGGCGGACACAACTATTGCTGGCTACACCATACCCAAGGATAGCCACATACTTTTAAGCCGGCTTGGACTTGGCCGCAATCCCAAGATCTGGACTGAACCACTGGAGTTTCAGCCTGAGAGGCATTTGAACACTGCGAATGTACTTCTCACTGATCCAGGCCTACGTTTCATTTCATTTAGCAGTGGGAGGAGGGGTTGTCCTGGGATTTCACTTGGTACCTCTATGACAATGATGTTGTTCGCAAGGATGTTGCACGGATTTACTTGGACAAAGCTTCCCGGCGTTAAGAGTATCAGTCTCCAAGAACGCAATGCGGGTCTTGCACTAGCTGAGCCCCTTGTTCTGCAAGCTACACCCCGATTGGCTGCACATCTCTACATATGATCCAATTAAATAGATTTAATACACATTTTCTCATTTATGTGTCAATAAAGTGTATCTGGAACTAGTGTATGTTACATGTTTCTGGCGCTACGTTCGGTTCTCTTGTAATGTTATGACATTGCATGTGTGCAGAAACAAAGAAGCAATCGATGGTTGCATCACTAATGTAATGTGTGTACATGTAATATGTGTACTTATCATTATGTAGAACAAAACCTCTGTATTTTCCTTTATGGTGTACCATGCAAATAATCCTTGGAATTGCACAAAAGTTTTATGTTTATGTTGTATACATGCCTGGCTGTACAATTGTGTGCCCAACTTTGACCCCGTCTTACCATTATGTCATTCATGCATTAATATGTTCTGTATTGCCAACTTGTTGTTCTATGAACTAAGTTTTTCTATTAACTAGGGTTTCTTTTGTTGTGAGAAATCTTTTCTTCTGAGATATAAAAGTTGTATCACGATGCATTTTTGTAGAAAGAAACTTATACACAATGATTAACGAGCCGGGCAGGTTCGCCATCACTGAAAAGGCGAAAAATAGGAAAATGCTCATCCTAATCAGGCTCAAGGCCCGGTTCATTTCCCTTTGAAACAACCAAAATTCTGAAGAACTAGACTGCGGCAGATTCTGCTTAATAATCAAGTGAAACACACTACTAGGAAAAACCTTATAGGCAGATTCTTACTAGTAGCGCGGGTTTATACCCCTAGATACTGGTACTTACTAGTAGCGCATGTTTTTACCCCTCGCTACTACTGATTTGTTAGTAGTAGCGCGGGTTTTTACCCCTCGCTACTACTAAGCGGTCTCTACCGTGCCCCCCGGGACATGCCATAGTAGTAGCGAGGGGTATAAACCCGCGCTACTACTAAGTTGATAGTAGTAACGAGGGTTATAAACCCACGCTGCTACTAATTACATGATTTTTGAAGAGCCTTGAAATCCCCATCTCCTCCCCATTTCCTTCCTCTTCCCCGTCACTCTCCCCCCCTCTCTCTC
>NC_057798.1:17965634-17986023 GCF_018294505.1 Triticum aestivum | reverse complement strand
AAAATAGGAAAATGCTCATCCTAATCAGGCTCAAGGCCCGGTTCATTTCCCTTTGAAACAACCAAAATTCTGAAGAACTAGACTGCGGCAGATTCTGCTTAATAATCAAGTGAAACACACTACTAGGAAAAACCTTATAGGCAGATGCTTACTAGTAGCGCGGGTTTATACCCCTAGATACTGGTACTTACTAGTAGCGCAGGTTTTTACCCCTCGCTACTACTGATTTGTTAGTAGTAGCGCGGGTTTTTACCCCTCGCTACTACTAAGCGGTCTCTACCGTGCCCCCCGGGACATGCCATAGTAGTAGCGAGGGGTATAAACCCGCGCTACTACTAAGTTGATAGTAGTAACGAGGGTTATAAACCCACGCTGCTACTAATTACATGATTTTTGAAGAGCCTTGAAATCCCCATCTCCTCCCCATTTCCTTCCTCTTCCCCGTCACTCTCCCCCCCTCTCTCTCTCCATAAGCTCTCACATGGACCTCATACGCATGCGCGCCTCCTCCTCCATGGCGCCAAAAGAGGCCGCCGCCTCGTGCCGCCGGCGTCCCGAAGCTCGCCGGTCTTCCCTGCATCTCCATGACACCACGCCGGAGCACCTCACCATTGGTGACCAACCCCGCTGCTACCTCCATCTACTTCTTCTCTCCCTCGTGTTTCTTTTTCTCTCCCCCCTCTGGTTTGACTCACCCCCTCATGTCCTTGCCCGTGCAGGTCGTCGCCCTGGACGACCAGGAGCTCGCTGCCTTGGCTGCGAAGAGGAGCCCCACGCCACCGCCTTGCTCGGCCATGGATCCGGGCCCTCTACAGCAGCCGGCGCTGGATCTGGTCTGCCGCTGCCCTTCTGCAACACCGGCGACCCCTGTCTTCGCTGGATCGAACCATTGCTGCCATTGGCAGCACGCACGTGATCGAGATTTTTTTTGTTTTTGAAATTAATAGTAGTGGCGCGGGTGGCACCCACGCTACTACTAACAGACGTAGTAGTAGCGCGGGCGCATCCGCGCTACTACTACAAATTAGCTGTAGCGCCGTAGTAGTAGCGCGGGCACCCGCGCTACTACTAGCTATTTAACCCGTGCTACTAATAGGATTTTCCCTAGTAGTGACATGTTGTCCAAAAGAGATGGCTTGGTGCTTGAAAACAATGCAAGAATTCTTATTTTGGAAGTAATTTTCTAGTTTTCATATGTTTAATGAATTGTATTTTGCAAGATAGTGTATTGTCAGGCTAGTGGTTATTGTTGATAATGCTACGAGTAAGTTCTTGTTGTTTGGTTTGTACTGTCAGCTTTTCGTTTATTGCTGCAGGTTCTTCATTTCAATAATTTTGCTTCATTTCATCAGTGCAACAACAAAGACAGAAAGAAAAATTTATTGCTGAATTACACAGGCAAAGTTGCTATAGTAATTACACTTTTGGGCATAAACTGCAAATTAGTCTAAAGAACAGAATCGTCGTTATCCACAGGTGTTTATGGAATAGACTATCTACCTGTGGCATAGATCACATCATACATCGTACAAGTTGCATCCATGCAATGAATTCTATATCTAGTATAGGTGGGGATAGCGTTTCCAAGTTTATATTGTACCAATCTGCTCATTTTTCTTTTAGGTAGCATGATATTCATTGCTTTACTAACTAGGGAATTAAAAAAAGTGATTGTTCCAATTGTGTAGCCATGTTAACACCAAATACAAATAGTACATGTCTCCGGAGAATGGGATGGCTTAGACTGGGACTAGTAGCTACTCCCTCCGTTTCTAAATATAGGTCTTTCTAGAGATTTCGACAAGTGACTACATACGAAGTAAAATGAGTGAATCTACATTCTAAAATATGTCTATATACATCCGTATGTGGTAGTTCATTTGAAATCTCTAAAAAGACTTATATTTAGGAACGGAGGGAGTACATTATTTAAGAATAACTCCAACCGAGTTTTGAGCTAGCCAAGCTCGAGTTTTATTTGTTTTACAACTTCTCTTTATTACTTTTATCAACTTTAAAAATATGCAGATACGATGTTTATAAATCATATGCATATATGTATCACAAAATGTACTTTTGAAATATGTAATTTTGTTGATTTGAGAAATATGCTATTATAGAAGTTTGCTGGCTGATATAGTTGATGGTGGATTTATTAATTCCTGTTTATAGCCTGCAGGCGTGGAGAATGGCTAGTCATGCACTTTTGCTAGATTTAATTTCCACAATACTCTTTCGGTTCCGATAAAGAAAGTACTCGTGTTTGATACTGACACGGTCTCCTATGTTAAATTACATATCATCATTGCTATCCTGGAGTAGTTTTACATAAAAGGTGCCTTTATTAACTCATAATATGGCATCTAGGAGATACGCAAAAATGAACACACACCAGGTCTCTACATGGTTAAGATGTACGTCAGAGTGATTGACGTCTTCGGGTCTATATCGATGACCTCCTGGTCATTGCTTTTACATGTTCCCTGGTTTAAACAAGTTTGATCCGCTGCGGCAACGAGCTTTGTTCATCACGTGTGGTCGGTGGATGCATGACGAAGAAGACTTTGGTACCCTGAATGGTTGGATGTAAATCTCAATTTTATAGAGTGTTCTTGTAAGGGTTTCTGCTACTTAATATAGGTGGCCTTTTCGGAAAAAGATGCACACGGTCAACACCCGGTTCTAGTAGGCTTATTTATTTTTTCATACTTAATTATTGGTTGTATCGGTGATGTTGCTTTACCAAGAAAGCCGAACGAAACCCTAGTTTCTAAAAAATACCTATTCCTTTTAACACCAAAATAGAATATAATACTGTACATGTCTCCAGGGTGACAGGGCAATTCCGAGACTGGGACTCACAACCAACCTTAGCTTGTCTTCTAGCTGTGACATTTGATTATCACAATCACTCACACTAGCCGGTCCTCCCTGACACGGTGTGTACGAGAAGAGAAGTGAGGAGTCAAGGCAGCCACAGGCTGCACGATCGCACGGGCGAAACGCGCGGGGTTGAATTGTCATCGGGAGCACGTACCTACCTACGTACTATACGTCGCAGGTGGTCACGTCTGCAGCAGCTGGCACGTGTGACACCAGTACGTGACGTACATCTGAAAAAAACGAGCAAGTTAATCATGTACCGTGTTAATACGTGGCTCTGCGTTCGTTGATGGGAACGTCCACAAGATTAGTCTCACAAGGCGATTTGGTGTCCGTCGTACGTAACTTGTCCATCATTGGTTGTGTAGGCAATAGTGATGTAGATTGGACTGGAGAGAAGGCTTGCGGACCTTAACGTGCGATCTCGAACACGACAATGAAGAAACAGCTGACGGTGATGACAGTACGAGCCTGTGCACATTCGAACGGTCGACAAATGGAATTTCTCTTGGCTGTCCTGGATGCATCTGCACTTGCCAATTTCGAATCGTTAATATAAAGTTTTTTTTCTAAGACACCTATTTGCTCGCCAGTGCATTTTGAATGTAGAGCCGTGGAGTTGTTGATCTCTCTTAGAGCATCTCCACCCACCCCCTAGGACACTTTTTTAGGCTCGGGCGGCGCCTTATCCAGGCGAAACCCAGCGCGTTGGTGGCCTCTTCGGGGCGCCTGCAGAAGTTTCGGCGAATCGTGTCTCCCCGCATGTCCTTTTTCTTGGCCCATTTAATCATTTTGCTCACAAACTTTTGGTCGGGGTGGGGTGTGGCTGGGAAGATGCCCTTCACATGCATTTCTATTTCGTCCGGATGAAGCATTTGGCTTCTAGGACACCAACTTTTTTTGTTCGGTGGGGTTCTTGGGGGCTCCAACGACCGGAGATGCTCTTATGTTTTCTAATTAGAGTCCCCTCCGTAGGCGCTCCGGCGGCGGAAGGGTGGGGGAGGGGGACCCCGGATCTGGACGTACGATGTGGAAATAAGGTGTGGGCTTGCATCTCAGGCGGTGCCGCGTTCGGGGGAGCAGTCTTCGACGCATATGGAAATAATGTCCTCCCAATCCTTGCTCCGCCTCAACGATGGCGCTCAAGGCTTCAGCGCTGAACGACCAGTGGATGTTGGTCATGTTGTTGCTGTGGGAGATAACGGCGGTAGCAGTACGATTGGCCCTATTGTCCTCGAGCTTCATCCGCGTCGTGGCAGTGGCTTACGCAGCATCACTTGGAAGCTTCGAGAGTTTGTGCAAGCTTTGGGTGGTTGGCCTTTTTGTTTTCGTCCTATGGAGCAGCGACGGTGTGCCATCTTCTGGTGCTTCTATGTTGGCTTGGTAAGCCTCGAGGCTCTCAACTCTTGGACTTCGAATCTGGCGACTATGACTTCATCTCCGAAATGTTTGACAGTGTGCGTTAGACTACAACGCTCACCCGAATCTAGCAGTGGGGAGGCTACTGGAGCGGCTGCGGCGGCGCACCATCGGCCCATCTAGGAGATTGGAGGACTGAGGCACCCTAGGGACTTAATTGTAATATCTATCTTTTTTTTACGGGTGTCTCACTGTTTGATCTGTGGCTAATAGATCTGAGGGTCTTTTCGATTTTTCTTCAAAAATAAATCGTACTATGTAACCTTATCTTTTATAAACATAATGTTCTCTAATAGTTTCTAGCATATACTAATTTCCCAAAATTTATGATCTTTTATGTTTGTCTCTTTTGTTTGCACCGAATTTGATGTATGGCGTGTCAGGGTACCAAGAGGTAGCCGGGGAATTGATAGTCAGGTTGGAAAATCACTTGCTTGGCTGATCACACCACTTTGATGAAGATCAAGGACGATGATCAACTGTGTAAATAATTTCATGATGTTTTTATATGCGTGAGATACCATGCAAGTAAGTCGAGTGTGCCTGGCACTACAAAGAACACCAGAGGTAATACAAATTACAACAGACCCATGGACCACCTAGCAGTTGCATGGTTTCTCACGCATAAAAAAACATCATGAAATTATTTGCACTGAGACAGGGGCCTAGAGGCGGCAATGAGCTTTGCTCACTGAGCGCTAGCAGTGGATGCAAGAGGAGTAAGACTTCGGTACCCTCAAAGATTTGAATGGTTTTTTTCAAATTCTGAAAGGGTGTTTTTATAAGGGTATGTGCTACTTAACTTTTTGGCCTTTTCGCAAAGAAAGAAGATGCACAGAGCCAACACCCGGTTCCAACGGACCTATTTATTTTCACTAGGACAATGCCCATGCGTTGCAACAGAATATAAATATTCTAGTTCGTTAGGTTGTGATTTAACTCCCCATATGAATGTGATTGTGTAAAGAAATGTTTATTAAATCGTGACCGTGATTTACCTAGGCCTTATATTTTAACGAGAAGTTTGACAAGTAAATTAAAATGGAATTGGTTCAGAAAATAAGTAAATTAAGATGATTGATTATCATATGAGGATGGTTGAACGAAGGGGCAGTGAGAAGGAAAGTAAAACATGATACCTTACATTCTTTTTAACTAGTGTATATAGCGATAGAGATTACTTGTTTTTTTATTTGCGGAAAACTTCCGATTTATTCATCTTCAATCACGGCAGTACGATGAACACCAGAAATAACTAAGCTTTTTACATAGAGATTGCTTGGTTAAACTTGGATTCGTGGTTGTATCGGTGATGTTTCTTTATCATGGAAAGCTGGATGAAATCCTAGTTTCTGAAAATTATCAATCCCTTTCAAAACCAATAAAAAATACTTCATCAAATTTAAACTACAACCACGACCTTTATTTTGGACCGGAGGGAGTAGTACATGTCTCCACTGGACAGGGCAATTCTGAGACTGGGACTCACAACCAACCTTAATTAGCTTGTCTTCTTGCTGTGGCCTGTGATTATCACAGTCACGAACACTGGCCTGTCCTCCATGTCTATGTACGCATCATCATGCGCTGCAGACAAACAGCATGTGCGTACGAGAAGAGAAGAGAAGAGAAGAGTCAAGGCAACGAAACCCGCACGATCCCACACGCGTTGTCATCGGGACCATGTACGTACGTCTGAAAAACAAGCAAGTTAATCATGTATCAGGTCATGTGGCTGAGAACGCCCACAAGATTAGTCTCAAGGCGATTCTCTGTCCGTCGTATGTAACCTGTCCATCATCAGTTGTGTGTAGGCATAGTGCTGCAGACAGCGTGTGGGTTCGGAGAAGGGCCTCAGGACCTTAACTTAGTATGATCTGGACTGCTGCTCTGGCTCCAGAGCACGACAGTCAAGAGACAGACGACGGCGACGGCAGTACGAGAATGCAGTGCACATTTGAACGGTCGCCAAATGGAATTTCTCTTGGCTGTCCCGGATGCATCTGCCCTTGCCAATTCCAAATCTTCAAGAAGAAGTATTTTTTTCAGGCCACCTATTAGCTCGCCTGCGCACTTTCTAATGTGGAGACCGGGAGTGTTGGTCTCTCTTCTTTGTCTACATAAACTTAAAAAATAAATCATACTACGCAGCCTTATCTTTTAGCTAGGATCATAATGTTTTTCAATAGTTTCTAGCTTATATCTATTTTCCAAAATTGATGATCTTCTTTTATGCATGTCTCTTTTTCTGTTCTGCATCAGAAGGGCCATAGGTTGTGCAATTCCTGTCGGGTTACCGAAGAGGTAGTAGGGGAATTGATAGTCAGGGTTAGAAAATCATCTGCTTGGCCGATCACATCACTTTGATGAAGATCAAGGACGATGATCAATCTTCCAAATCATTTCACGACATCTCACTTTGATTAATTTTAACTTCTCATTTATTGTGCAAGGTAGAGTAGTTAGACTTAATTGGACAAAGTACTAGTCTCCTAAACTAAATGTGCCAATTAAGGCTTTTTCTAGATGAAAGAAAGCTAGGCATTAGCCTTGCTATCATTTTTATCTACATTAAATTTCCAAGTAAACAAGTGTGTGGGTGATCTTTCCATACCAGTTGTAAGTGAACCCTGGCGTCTTCAAATTTCAGGAATAAACTTTTGTCCCTTATGGATGTTTCTTGCTCGTGCATGATTAACAGTTCAACTGGGAAGATTAGATAAGCGGATCCTACACCCTTCATTTCCAGAGTTGAATCTTCATATTCCCAAGAATGTTCTTGGATTATCCCTATAAGTTGTCTACAAATGAGTATTTTGCATGATATGCAAATCTCACTTGGGTACGTATTTCATCACCAGATTAGGATCTATAAGAAATGGCGATCACTTGTACTATGTATAATGCCGCAAGGCCTAATACGCATTATTGAAGATCTATTTAAGGAGGAGAGGAGGCACTGGAAATGGATTTCCAGTCCCAACCACTGAGGCTCGTGAATTCTACCATTGCATAGTAGGCACTCTATCAAAGGCCTCCATAGTTATCGCCATCGCCATTAGCACATCCATTTAGATCAAGCCTTAGTACTCCATCAATTGGATTGGACTAGTACATAAGCGGACATTAGAAGTGATTGGCGGAGACGACTTCTAACACTAAAAATACTAGTCGTGTATCATCCCAAATTTCCAAATTAGGATGTTAATAGAAGCATATCACTTGCATATCATTCTTTCATGTATATTTGGATGTTGAAATGTTCAAAATTGTTTTCAACTGAGAGAAGAGTGAAGATAACATGATTTCTTAAAACCAATGATGGAAAACCTAGGATAGTGCCTGGGGATTCTGGATCTTGATGTGATGAACAAGATCTTACTATGAAAGTGGTATGGATATTGGAGAACTTTGAAGGCATATGGTAGGAAGTAATTTCAAATAAATACCTGAGTGAGAAGGTGCTATATGAAGTGACAACTGACGTGTGAGGATCACATTCCTTCAGGGTCTGGCTCATGTCAATGAAATATTCCAAAAACGCATTCAAAGGATTGTTGGTGCTGGGGTAAACACATTTTTCTAGGATGGTGATTAGCATGGAGGTAGACATGGCTGGACATTTTCTTAGGCTCTACAATATAGCCTTCACTAAGAACATCCCCTTTAGTTCATAATGAAATTTTGGGTGAGGCTTCTTCTCAATGGAATTTGTTGACATTGGTGTGGGTAACTTTACCTTGCCTAGTGATAAGGATAGGGTGAGGTCGAAGCTAATCAGAATTGTGATTTTTTTCTGGCTTTGGGATTTTTTTTCCTTCATTTTTCCTTGGCTTTATCCTTTCTGTTAGTTCTTCGGCATACCTCCTTCTAATCTTGCAAATGAAAGGAAAAAAGGGTACATGAATTATGCCATAACGTATAAAAACATGGATATAATTGAGCAATCTATAGCAACAAATAGTGAAGCAAAATGCACGTATCAATTATCAGTCACGCAAGTGAAGTCATTTAAATTATGATTACAAGTAGTTAGTGACATTAAGATCTTTTATGCCATGGCTTAATTCAAATGCATCACTCATAACCCTGCCATGTTTTCTTTTTGTCACCATTTCCATGAACCCGCATATTTGCAAATGTTTGCTGTAAGTATGCTTGATTTTGCACCTCACTTGAGAAAAATTGCTCACGAATATCACTCTTTCTGGTGGTTATAGACTATGGTGAATCATCAAATCAACGTAGGACCTTCCAAGGCAAAATCCATATGTTCCAAATAGTGTTATTCCTACAAAATTAATGTAAACTTTTACTTTCCTGATGACCTCCTTAAGATAGATCGAGTTTTATTCTTAGGGAGCATGGGTTGTTTTATT
Source organism: Triticum aestivum (assembly GCF_018294505.1). Lineage (NCBI taxonomy): Eukaryota > Viridiplantae > Streptophyta > Magnoliopsida > Poales > Poaceae > Triticum > Triticum aestivum. Next base: position 17,977,342 of record NC_057798.1, on the reverse strand, counting down.
TTATTCAACTCAAGTTGCACACATTATTAATTTCAGTAAACCATGCCACAGAAACGATTGGCGGAGTGAAAGACATCAATTCAAAGAACCTATCATTGACCAAAAAGCGGTACAAGAGCGCTAAAGGGAAAATGTCGCGACAAAGCACACGCCTACTTCTAGTACAAAACTACTCTAGCTAAAGTAGCAACACAAATTAAAACTTGAAGTGTGTCTCAAAAATCAAAAGCTAGAATGAAGTTTATCTCTCTCTTTGACAGTAAAAAAACCTAGAGTGGGAATACTGGGGAGCATGCCTTAGCGACATTCTACCCCATTTTCCAAAGCCCAATTTTATTTCGGCGCAAAATTATTGAGGCAAACGTCTGAGTGGTATATATTACAAAGAATCCTTGAATGGGATAACTAGACATGCCTGATAAGATAGAGTGACTATTAGACTTGAACCGTCTGTGCGCCCTCCATGATGCGCTGGTAATCTTAGCATCAAACGTGGTTGCGTGACTCATGTGAGTCAACCCTAGACCTATGGTATAGTTACATGTTAATACTACAGATAGATCTTTACCAATTGTCGATTAGTATTTCTGTTAGATCTATTATAAATTATATACTAGTTAAATCGCGAACATGTTTTGGGCTAGGATGATGTGGCAAGAGAAGCAATATGAGGAGAAGTAACACTTGGTCAATTGGCATACATACTTTGGGGGACTAGGGATTCTGACTCTCAGTGTGATGAACAATAGCTTACTATGCAAGTGGTCATGGAAATAGGAGAATTCTGAAGGCTTGTGGCAGCAAATGATATAAAAGAAATACTTGAGTGTTTGAGGTCACGGCTGATGTAGGAGGATCACATTTCTTGCAGGGCGTGGCTCATTTTAGTGAAATATTCCAAAAACATGTATTCGAAGGATTGTTTTTTTAGAAAAGGAGGACCTCCGGCCTCTGCATCCGGACGATGCATGCAGCCACTTTATTAATTATTCACACAAGAGGGACTGCCGGCGATGCACATTCAGTGGGAGGAGACATTCCCGTTGACGACGAGGTGCCCACGGTGACTTCGTAAATTTCAGGATAATATGCCAGCTCAGTCTTTCGGAGGTGCGAATAAGGGTAGGGTGTGCGTGTTTGCGTTTATAAGAATGAGTGTATGCGCGTGTATATGAGCGCTTGTGTCTGTACTGTGTTAAAAACAATCGTCTGCTTGGGTCGTGTAGGAAGAATGTCACAAACGCAACGGACGTGTGATTGTCTTTTTTCCTGTTATTATTCTCTTCGGAACATCTATTTTGCGTGCTATGCGCTCGTGATCGAGCAAGGCGCACCCCCCTTCCCGCGCGCGCCCCTTTTGGGCCATCCGATGCTGGGTGGGATGTGCCCTGTTATTACCATTATGTTTTCTTTTTACTTTTTAGTTTTTACATTTTTTTCAAATATTTTGCTATTTTTGTAAAATTCCAAACTTCAGAAGGTTTTGCATTTAAAAAATAGTTCTAAAACCCACAAAATATTCGTGGAATAAAAAAATGCTTACGATTTTAAGAAAAATGTTCATATACTGAAAAAATGTTTGTGAATTTGAGCAAAATATTGGCAAATTCAAAAAATGTTCCCAAAAACGAAAAGGATTGTGAATTAGATTTTTTTTATTAATTCAAAAAATGTCATACATATAAAAATGTTCACGAATTAAAAAAGTACGTCAATTAAAAAATGCTCCTGATAAAAAAATTCATGAGTTTCAAAACATGGCAACAATTTTAATAAATTTGGAAGAGGATAACCTGGTGCACGACATGATCTGTCCTCAAGTGACAGAGCATTACCTATATTGTTAAAGAGGATAGCTAAAATTTATCCTAAACCCTAACTTTAGTTAAAATGTGAGCACAAAAATAAAAAAGAACAAAATTTTCAATAATTATAAACGTTTTTCAATATTGAACATATTTAAATATGTGGATAGAATATATAGCACTTCTATTTCAAAGGTAAATATAAAATAAAATCAAATTTCAATTCAAGAAGATCTTTAGTTATATTGTGAGCACAACTATAAAAAACAATATCATATTTTAAATCTCATATTGTTTAAAAACCAAGAACATTTTTTAAATTAATAGTTATAACTCTGCTTAAAGAAAACAAACATTAGTCATAAATCCAAAAAATATAAATACAAAAAATCAACTTTTTTCAGAAATTTATAAGCATTTTTTAAAATTGAACATATTTAAAATGTGCTTAGTATATAAAGCATTTCTATTCAAAAGATAAATATAAAAGTAAATCCGATTTATTACGAAGATGAATTTAATTAGATTGTGAGCATAAATATAAAAACGATATCTTGTTTGAAATTTCAGAATTAAAAAAACAAGAGTGTTTTCTACAGTAGTAGTTATAATTTTGCAGTTTAGAAAAAACAAGCATAGCTAATAAATTGAAAAATAAAGACAAAAAAACATGGGGTAGGCCCAACTGGCTGAGTACTACGGCGTCATCGGGCGCGTGTTGGCCTGGCCCAACAGCAGGCCCTCGCCCGCACACTCGGATGCCTCAGTCGGCAAAACGGCGCGTGTTTTTCTTTTATTGATTTTATTTTTATTTTTCCTTTTTATGGATTTCCTATTACTTTCCGTTCTTTCATTTTTCTTTTATTTTATTCCCTTTATTTCATGTCCTTTTTATTTTCTTCCGTTTCTTTCCTTTGATTTTTTGTTTCACTTAAAAAAATTCAACCATTCTGAAAGACCAAAGTTTCATTCAAACATAAATTTAAATAATTGAAATTTCATTCAATATAAACGCTAAAATTTAAACATTAGGATATTTTACATATTTCAGCAAACTAAACATAAAAAAAATCCTAAACTACTCCTTGTCGCTGACTCGCCGTGAGGTCACTGCGGCGTCATCGTCGCCGCCCCCTGCCGCTCCATCGTCATCGTCGTTGCGGTTGCCGAGGTTGTCAATCGACCCCGTCGTCCTCCTCCACTGTCGGTGCTACCTCTGCGGCCTCCCTCACAGCCGCGCCGCCGCCTGCGATGTCCGGAGAGCGACGAGGTAACCCGACGTGTCTTCAGGGTCATCGTCCTCTTGGAGGACGAGTTGTTCCGGCGGGAGGATCACCTTCGGCAGGGCATGCGGGGCGGGCGGCGCGGGTGCCGTTGGTGCGGCCGGTCGCCGCCTGCCGAAAATGCATCGGGCACTTCCGCACCGCTGCGCTCCACTGGACATGAGGGATGTGTCGGCTGCCGCCCTCCGAAACTGGTCGCTGACGACGTCGTAGCTCTTGCCGTCCCAAAACTACTGATGGCCGATAATGCTGCACCGGCCGCCCGGGTGGGTGCGGTGCTCCTTCGCCGTGGCAGTTGTGGGGGAGGTGGCACCCTGGCGGTAGGAGGAGGCCAAACCGGTCCTCCGTTTCTATCTTACCGAGGCTTGACGACCAGGAGCTCTGGTTGTCTCCACCCCCTCCGCCACCGGAGCTACTGCCGCCGTCGTAGTACGCATCATCGAGAGAGGGGCTTGGAGAGCGTCGGGGCGTGGGTGGCGGGGTGAGGACGATGGGGGCTTGGAGAGCGTCGAGTGTGGACGGCGGGGTGAGGACGACGGGGCCTTTTATAGCCCACCGGGCGACAATGCAGGTAGGCGGCCGGCCAGCCGGTGTTACTCCCTCAGTAATGGCGGCGGCCTCGGGAGACGATAGGGGGCCTCGGGAACCGACGCCACACGGGCTGCTCATCGCCGCGTAGAACCAAGTTCGTGTTAAGCTCCTGCCGCTGCCGCCGCGTCAAATTCAACGGATCTGCGGCGGCTGCGTCACCCGTCGAGCAGCGGCCGCCGCTTCGCCCGTCGAGCAGCCGCCGCCGCCGCGTACACGTACACGTTGCGATCTAAGACAAGGAGTCACGTTTGATCTCCATAGGTAAAAACCGAAAATCATCATCGATCCCCTAATCTGAATACGTGAGTGAGATGCAGTATAAATACTACAGTTCTATTTTTAAGTTATTTATTTATGCCCAGCGTACACTAATTTCAGTACTCTGTTAGTAGAGTGCACTTCAGTTTCCCTGAGAAAACTGAAAACTGCTATATTCAGATTGTGCTTGGCACGGCTGTACCTGCAAATTTTGGTTCCTTGCATGGCTGTACCTAGAGACCACTAGCAAACTTGGGGCACTTCAGAATTCAGAGGACCAGATAGAGGATGGGATGCGATGCAACTGCGGCATATCAACCGACATGGCGGCGACAGTGGCTCAAGGGTAACGCAGCGGCTGCAGCTCGACGGTGACGATGCGGAGGCGGCAACGTTGGACGTAACGTGGCGGTGATGACGGCGGCGACAGCTTGACGGCGACGAAACTGCTGCAGCTCAATTTTTGGCGCGAGAAGATTCAGAGTATAGAGAAACAAGCAAGTTCGTTGGACCCTCCTGTTCGTTTGTTGGTGAGCAGCAGAAATCCGTTGGATGGGATGGAAAGTGAATGAATGGTTGATTTTGGCCCTTACGGCAGGCACTGCAGACGAGCCGCGTCCGTAAACATAGCATGCGCACAACCACACTGAAATCCTATCCTATCTGTCCACAAGCGTGCTCTACTCCGCTGACTATAGTGAACAAAACGGCGGTTCAGAAGTCTAACACTATGTTAAACCGATGATTTGGTTAACTAAACGAGCCATATTATTTCAATATAAAGTTTACATGTATGCCACGTGCAGTAAGCAATATTGGACAAGTGAGAGAAGAGAGATACCTTCCATTGTGTCGGCTGGCACGTGGCATATTCATTATAACTTGAGGACTGAACCCCGTTCGTACAGAGCCAACAAAAGAAATTCCTAAGAAGAAACCCAACGGAACATGATAGTGGGTGGCGGATCCATCGCATAGAACATTATAAAGGCTGGCATTACACCAAGTCAGGCAATCATGCACTATTCTTTCTTTCTACACACGCACACACATGTATCATCGGTTGGTAAGGAAACCTGATAGTGGGTGGTGAATCCATCATCATATTGACGACAGTGCATAATCCAATGACTAGCTAGCAGCGAGGATGTGCTGCCTGCAAGAGGATGTTGCCGGGCGCACGGGGAGTAGCGTCCTCTGCTGCTCGGCGCAACAGCAGCCACGTCACCCCGAGCGGCGTCCGCGCTCCTTGGCAGGATAAAGGCATGGAGCGGAGCGGTGGTAGCAGCGGAAGAGACAGGTTGAAGCCGGAGAAGCGGATGCTGCTGCGGTTGAAGGTGAGCAGACCACAAGCTTTGAAGTTTGACCTTGGAAGAAAACAAATGGAATGGCTGCCAAATTTGGCTGTTTCTAATGCTTGCATACGAGTAAATGAAGGATTGCTGCCAACTCGAGTTGCAGTGGTGAAGAAGAAGAGGAATTTGCATCATCACCAAGAAAGACAAGAAAGAGAGCACAAGGAAAGGGCGGAGGCTGCTGCAGGCGTCCCTGTGGTGAAGCCCCTTGGTGGTGTGGGCCGGCGGAGGTGCTGCGGTTAGGATTCGGAGCCGTCCTGCATCTGGGCACTCGTGCCGCCATGGCCGGTGGGCTTGGTCTTGGATCTGGCCGCTGTCCTGCCTTGTCGAACAGAGGGAAGGGCCGTCCATGGCGATGGTCTCCTTCCATTGTGATGGCCTGGCTGCAGAAAATCCAGAAGAAAAAGAAGAGGGGAGGAGGATGGAGGGCGTACCTTTGGCGTCTAGGTGCTGCAGCCCGTCGCCGGCGTCGAGGGCCACCACATCCCATCCATCCATGGGTGGGTGTGGGGCTAGGGTTCTGCCCCCATCCGTCCATCCATCCATGGGTCGGGTCGGACCTTCATGGCCGACCTCGAGGACATCCATGGGTGTAGGACATCGCGCCGGTGCCGCTTTGGATCTGCGCGTCGCTCGATCTGGAGCCGTCCCTCCCCTCCCCTCCCCTCCCATCCCATCCCCTCTCCTCCCCTCCCTTGGGAGAGGAGAGGAGAGGAGAGGAGAGAAGCTGAGGGTGGAGCGGCGGCGCTGGAGGGAGAGGAGGCCGCCGGAGTTGGGGTTGGGGCGGCGGCGGGGCAGAGGGGGAGAGCGGTGGTGGTTGGGGAATCAATCGTGGGAGGAGGAGTGCGTTTGGTTTGAAAAAGAGGAGCAGCCGTCGTGCGCATAGGACCAGCGCACCAGAAAAGCAACCGCCGCCGATGAAGACAAGCATAGATCAAAGACACATAGAACGAAGACCGGATGGATCCACCAAAAGACAAAACGCCGATCTACACGCCCTCCGACGACGCTTGAAGCATCATCGTGTTGATTAGAAATGTAGGATTTCCCCAAGTACCATGATTTTCGTGTTCTTGTATGACCGGTCACCAGAGACGGGCCGAGAGAGGATGATAAATCAGAAGCGGACGCGTCCGCGGACCAATGGGAGGCCTCTATACCGCGCCCTCCTCTTCCACTGCCGCTGCTGCCTGCGATGTCCGGAGAGCGACAAGGTACCCCGACGTGTCTTCAAGGTCATCGTCCTCTTGGCGGACGAGCTGCTCCGGCGGGAGGATCAGCTTCGACAGGGCATGCGGGGCAGGCGGCCCTGGTGCCGTTGGTGCATCAGGCACTTCCACGCCGCGTGCTACGCTCCGCTGGACATGAGGGCGTTGTTGGCCGCCGCCCTTCGTAACTGGCCGACGACGTCCTCGTAGCTCTTGTCGTCCCGAAACTACTGATGGCCGATAATGTTGCACCGACCGCCCGGGTGGGTGCGGTGCTCCTCCGTCGTGGCGCCGGGGACCAACATCGGGTAGCCGTCCTTGTCGATCCTGCAGTTGTGGGGGAGGTGGCACCATGGCGGCACGAGGAGGCCAAACCGATAGAGCTCCTCCGTCTCTGTCTTGCGGTGGCTCGACGATCAAGAGATGCGGTTCTTTCCGTCGCCTCCCCCACTGAAGCTGCTGCTGCCGTCGTAGAACGCATCATCGGGAGAGGGGCTTGGAGAGCGTTGGGTGTGGACGGCGGGGTGAGGACGACAGGGCCTTTTAGAGCCCACCGGGCGACAGTGCAGGTAGGCGGACGGGCGGCCGGTGTTACTCCGTAGTAATGGCGACGGCCTGACAGGGGGCCTCGGGAACCGACGCCACGCGGGCTCACGAGGTTGGTACGTGGACGGGCGTCCGGAGTGATTTGAGCCAAACCGGTTGTGGGGGAGGTGGCACCCTGGCGGCACGAGGAGGCCAAACCGGTCCTCCGTCTCTGTCTTGCCGAGGCTCGACGACCAGGAGCTGCGGTTGTCTCCGTCCCCTCCGCCACCGGAGCTGCCGCCGCCGTCGTAGAACGCATCATCGGGAGAGGGGCTTGGAGAGCGTCGGGGTGTGGGTGGTGGGGTGAGGACGATGGGGGCTTGGAGAGCGTTGGGTGTGGACGGCGGGGTGAGGACGACGGGGCCTTTTATAGCCTACCGGGCGACAGTGCTGGTAGGCGGCCGGCCGGCCGGTGTTGCTCTCTCAGTAATGGCGGCGGCCTCGGGAGACGATAGGGGGCCTCGGGAACCGACGCCACGCGGGTTGACGGGGCGACATGGGCTGACGAGGTAGTCACATGGACGGGCGATCGGAGTGATCTGAGCCGTCGTTGTGTTTAGGGGGTTGCATCGAAGAAGAAGTGATATATAAAACAATGTGGATTGAAATACAAAGCAAGCCCTTGTTCGTTTGAACCAAAGTTATTTATCTCTATCTCTGAGGGTAACAAACGTTTTCTAGATGTGTGTACCGGTGGATGGAGAGGCGGAATGCAGTAAAAAAAAATCCCAAAAAAAACGAACCTATAGCTATTTTCCATCTAGAAGGTGGACGTCAGAATGATCGACGGCACTACTTATAAGAGAAAGGGTAATAGGATTCTGGTTCTCTGCCCTTAACTCACGTATCACACGAGCTATGTATGCGTGGATGTCAATTAGCGAGCAATATGCATGTGTAATAACTCGTCAACAGTGATCTTCCGCACGCTCATGGAAGCAGTACTGACACTAGATATAGACCGGAACAGCGACACTCGTGCATCATGTGCTACCTGCAGCTATTGCGCGCGTGTGTGTGGAGGAGAATGGCTCCGGACAGTGAACGTACAAGATTCCAAAGCAAGACCGAACTGTCATCTGGACCAAGAGACGCCAACCAGAAGCCATGAATAACACACATTTTAGGGCATTTTTACTGTTACCCAGTCAACTTCGAGGACTACGAGAATGCAGCACTGCTGTTACCAGGGCAAATGTAATTGACAGTCAAACAGGAGACGTCTGTGTGCATCAACCGATATAAAGGTCGGAGGTGTTCCCTCATTTTTGGAAAAAAAGAAAAATCTACTAGAGGAGCTTATTTATTTTTAGAAAAGGAGGATGCACCCCCGGCCTCTGCATCTCGACGATGCATGCGGTCATTTTATCAATTATTCACAAAAGGCCTTACAAGAAAGTACATTAGTAAGCTTGAAGCCACCCTCTACCTCTAGGCAACACCTGTCGCTACTCCTATCCCCTTGATGTAGTGGTACCAGGGCAAATGTAATTGACAGTCAAACATGAGACGTATGTGTGCATCAACCGATATAGAGGTCGGGGGTGTTCCCTCATATTCGGCAAAAAAGAAAATCTACGAGAGGAGTTTATATGCCTGGGACACTCTGTAATGAGAAGAATTTCCATAAAACTTGCAAGATTCCTTCTAGTCAGAGGCTGCCAATGTCACAAGGAAATGCTCTACTCCAAATGAGCTAGCTCAGCAAAGGCCTTCTCTGACAATGGCATTTGGAAGAGCTCATGAAGATGTCTAACTGAGAGCTGCATATTTTTTGCCAGCATTAACTTGATTTGCTCTCTATAAATTAATTTTCCTACTAACCAAAAGAAGGTGAACTCTCCGAAATGCATTGAAAGTGCACGAGGCATGATTCTTCTAGACATGAATGGTATATGTGGCCATGTGGGGTAATGAAACGAGTCTCTAACTGACGTGATTATATGTAGGTCAAGGATGCGGGCTCCCCGGTTGTCCTATAAATACCCGGAGGACTAACAGACTTAGATGCACCAAGCAAGACTGTCCTCAAGCACAAGTCTTGAAACATCTGTCTATTACTGATCTGTTCCACAAATTGCCTTCTATCCTACTCCATATAACACCCTTCCCAGCTCATCCAAAGATGAATCTTGGTACTCTTGTTATCATGGTGACTTTGCTGGTGTATTTTGTCTTGAAGAATATAAGAGTGCTACTGTCCCAGCAGCAACGTGGGCGACGAGGCAGGCTGCCCCCGGGGCCTGTCACGCTGCCCATCATCGGTAACATGCACCAGCTGATTCTGAACAAGCCAGCGGTATTCCGGTGGATCCATGGCCTGCTCAAGGAGATGAAAACAGACATCATGTGCCTCCGTCTTGGGGCTACTCATGTCATTGTGGTGGCATGCCCACAGATAGTCTGTGAGGTACTGCGAACAAAAGATGAAGTTTTCGCCTCCCGTCCCACCACCTTCGCCTCAGGCTTATTCAGCTTCGGGTACAAGGGCTCCATCTTCTCACCACAAGGAGAGCAGTGGAAGAAGATGAGGCGTGTCCTCACCGTTCAGATCCTCGCCTCGTCCATGGAGGGAAAGCTCCACCACCTCCGGAAAGAGGAGTACGACCACCTTGTGAGGTACATTAATAAAACTCTTTCCAGCGACATGGCATGTCCAATCAACATTGTCAACATTCGTCATGTAACCCAACACTACGTTGGTAACATGATAAGAAGGCTTGTGTTCGGTAAAAGATACTTCAGTGACCTACCAGCTTCATCCGCTAGTTGGCCTGGACATGATGAGGTGGCACATGTTGCCGCTCTCTTCACGGTCCTCAACCATCTCTACAGCTTTTGCGTGTCCGACTACTTCCCAACCCTCATAGGCCTCGACCTGGATGGCCATGAAAAGGTTTCCAAGGATGCCATGCAAACAATCAACCGGTTGCATGATCCTATTATAGAGGAGCGAATCCGCGAAAGGTCATCCACTCTTGAGAAATTTGGTGAAAAGAAAGAGGCCAGAGACTTTCTGGACGTCCTGGTTCATCTTAAAGATGCAGAGGGACAACCAATGCTTTCCCTAGAAGAGATTAGAGCACAAACAGCGGTTAGTATGTCATTTTAACCTCAATAAAAAGTTCATTCATTGTTCTTCGATCCATATTATACATGTATTGACCTTTTCTGTTGCGTTATACTGATTACTTTATTTATTCTCAAATCTATGGATGTAGGAAATGATGTTTGCAGCAGTCGATAACCCATCTAATGCGGTTGAGTGGGCACTTGCTGAGATGATGAACATGCCAGAGATCATGCAGAAAGCAACAGAGGAACTCGATGCTGTCGTCGGTAAAGATAGACTGGTGCAGGAGTCTGACATTCCTCAGCTAAACTATCTCAAATCGTGCATCCAGGAGGCCTTTCGCTTACACCCATACCATGCTCTTAACGTACCCCATGTCACCATGGCGGACACAACTATTGCTGGCTACACCATCCCCAAGGATAACCACATACTTTTAAGCCGGCTTGGACTTGGCCGCAATCCCAAGATCTGGACTGAACCACTGGAGTTTCAGCCTGAGAGGCATTTGAACACTGCGAATGTACTTCTCACTGATCCAGGCCTACGTTTCATTTCATTTAGCAGTGGGAGGAGGGGTTGTCCTGGGATTTCACTTGGTACCTCTATGACAATGATGTTGTTCGCAAGGATGTTGCAGGGATTCACTTGGACAAAGCTTCCCGGCGTTAAGAGTATCAGTCTCCAAGAACGCAATGCGGGTGTTGCACTAGCTGAGCCCCTTGTTCTGCAAGCTACACCGCGATTGGCTGCACATCTCTATATATGATCCAATTAAATAGATTTAATACACGTTTTCTCATTTATGTGTCAATAAAATGTATCTGGAACTAGTGTATGTTACATGTTTCTGGCGCTACGTTCGGTTCTCTTGTAATGTTATGACATTGCATGTGTGCAGAAACAAAGAAGCAATCGATGGTTGCATAATGTAATGTGTGTACATGTAATGTGTGTACTTATCATTATGTAAAACAAAACCTCTGTATTTTCCGTTATGGTGTACCATGCAAATAATCCTTGGAATTGCACAAAAGTTTTATGTTTATGTTGTATACATGCCTCGTTGTACAATTGTGTGCCCAGCTTTGACCCCGTCTTACCATTATGTCATTCATGCATTAATATGTTCTGTATTGCCAACTTGTTGTTCTATCAACTAAGTTTTCTTAATTCTATTAACTAGGGTTTCTTTTGTTGTGAGAAATCTTTTCTTCTGAGATATAAAAGCTGTATCACGATGCACTTTTGTAGAAAGAAACTTATACACAATGATTAACGAGCCGGGCAGGTTCGCCATCACCGAAAAGGTGAAAAATAGGAAAATGCTCATCCTAATCAGGCTCAAGGCCCGGTTCATTTCCCTTTGTAACAACCAAAATTCTGAAGAACTAGACTGCGGCAGATTCTGCTTAATAATCAAGTGAAACACTCTACTAGGAAAAACCTTATAGGCAGATGCTTACTAGTAGCGCGGGTTTATACCCCTCGCTACTGGTACTTACTAGTAGTGCAGGTTTTTACCCCTCGCTACTACTGATTTGTTAGTA
>NC_057798.1:17960790-17964174 GCF_018294505.1 Triticum aestivum | reverse complement strand
CTACTAACAGACGTAGTAGTAGCGCGGGCGCATCCGCGCTACTACTACAAGTTAGCCGTAGCGCCGTAGTAGTAGCACGGGCACCCGCGCTACTACTAGCTATTTAACCCGTGCTACTAATAGGATTTTCCCTAGTAGTGACAGGTTGTCCAAAAGAGATGGCTTGGTGCTTGAAAACAATGCAAGAATTCTTATTTTGGAAGTAATTTTCTAGTTTTCATATGTTTAATGAATTGTATTTTGCAAGACAGATTATTGTTAGGCTAGTGGTTATTGTTGATAATGTTACGAGTAAGTTCTTGTTGTTTGGTTTGTACTGTCAGCTTTTCGTTTATTGCTGCAGGTTCTTCATTTCAATAATTTCGCTTCATTTCATCAGTGCAACAACAAAGACAGAAAGAAAAATTTATTGCTGAATTACACAGGCAAAGTTGCTATAGTAATTACACTTTTCGGCAAAAACTGCAAATTAGTCTAAAGAACAGAATCGTCGTTATCCACCGGTGTTTATGGAATAGACTATCTACCTGTGGCATAGGTCATATCATACATCGTACAAGTTGCATCCATGCAATGAATTCTATATCTAGTATTGCAAAAGGAAAAAAAAAGATCAGTTTTAAGTAGACTATAATAGGTGGGGATAGCGTTTCCATGTTTATATTGTACCAATCTGCTCATTTTTCTTTTAGGTAGCATGATATTCATTGCTTTACTAACTAGGGAATTAAAAAGTGATTGTTCCTAAAGTATTTTCAGTTTTTTCTTAATTTTCTTAGATTAATTGTGCATTTTGTTGAATTTTATTTTTCTTTTAATCATTAATTTCATATTCAAATAATATGATAAGTTTCAATTTTGGCTGGAAATTATAATCTAATACATTTTTATTATTTTCTAAACACTTATGGCCTTTCGGTTTATGTCTGTCTCTTTCTGTTTAAATTTTTGTCCGACAGACAGTCAGACCTGCAAATCCATTGGCATGCAATTTTTATCACCTGTTGACTTATTTTATGTGTTTTCAAGAATTTGGTTATTTATATATTTCATTATGCATGATAATCTGTGATGTGTTCTGCTGATGATCTACTCGATGGTGAATTATGAATTCCTAATCCAATTGTGCAGCCATGTTAACACCAAATACAAATAGTACATGTCTCCGGAGAATGGGATCGCTTAGACTGGGACTAGCAGCTACTCCCTCCGTTCCTAAAAATAGGTCTTTCTAGAGATTTCGACAAGTGACTACATACGAAGTAAAATAAGTGAATCTACACTCTAAAATATGTCTATATACATCCGTATGTGGTAGTTCATTTGAAATCTCTAAAAGGACTTATATTTAGGAACGGAGGGAGTACATTATTTAAGAATAACTCCAACCGAGTTTTGAGCTAGCCAAGCTCGAGTTTTATTTGTTTTACAACTTCTCTTTATTACTTTTATCAACTTTAAAAATATGCAGATACGATGTTCATAAATCATATGCATATATGTATCACAAAATGTACTTTTGAAATATGTAATTTTGTTGATTTGAGAAATATGCTATTATAGAAGTTTGCTGGCTGATATAGTTGATGGTGGATTTATTAATTCCTGTTTATAGCCTGCAGGCGTGGAGAATGGCTAGTCATGCACTTTTGCTAGATTTAATTTCCACAATACTCTTTCGGTTCCGATAAGGAAAGTACTCATGTTTGATACTGACACGGTCTCCTATGTTAAATTACATATCATCATGCTATCCTGGAGTACTTTTACATAAAAGGTGCCTTTATTAACTCATAATATGGCATCTAGGAGATACGTAGAAATGAATACACACCAGGTCTCTACATGGTTAAGATGTACGTTAGAGTGATCGACGTCTTCGGGTCTATATCGATGACCTCCTGGTCATTGCTTTTACATCTTCCCTGATTTAAACAAGTTTGATCCGCTGCGGCAACGAGCTTTGTTCATTACGTGTGGCCGGTGGATGCATGACGAAGAAGACTTTGGTACCCTGAATGGTTGGATGTAATTTTCAATTTTATAGAGTGTTCTTGTAAGGGTTTCTGGTACTTAATATACGTGGCCTTTTTGGAAAAAGATGCACACGGTCAACACCCAGTTCCTGTAGGCTTATTTATTTTTCCATACTTAATTATTGGTTGTATCGGTGATGTTGCTTTACCAAGAAAGCCGGACGAAACCCTAGTAGTTTCTAAAGCACTTATTGCTTCTGGTCGTACGTCGTCAGCAAGTTTGCGAAAAAGCCCCTATGTTTTTTGGTGTTCAACCCGCAGTCCTATTTTAAGTGGATATTCTGAGAAAAAACGTTTCACTTTTTTAAAAAAGACCCTAGGGAGTGTTGCGCCCCTCCTGTCACAAAGCTCTGCCACTCTGGCGCATCTCGCCTGCGCAGCGGCCGCCACCCCCCTTCTCGTCCTCTCCTCGCCGCCGCCGTTTGGGTCCTCCGGGCAAAGCCCCCGCGCGGATCCGGCGACGGCAGGGCCTCTGGCACGCTGGAGCTGCTCGGCTGCGAGCGGGGGCACGGTGAGGTGGGCCAGGGAGACGGTGGCCTCGGCCGCCACAAGGACGAGCACGCGAGCGCGCGCACGCGCCGCCCGAGCCCAGGATGGGGCGAGGCGTCGCGGCGGGCGTTGGCGTTCGCGCCGCCGAAGCCCAGGAATGGGGAATGGGGCGATGCATCGCGGCGGAGGACGATAAGGTGGCCGGCGTGCTCGCTTTGTGCGAGGCGTCGCGGCGGAGGACGATATGGCGGCCGGCGTGACCACCATCGGGTGGGAAGAGGAGGAACGGCCAGCGGCGGGGCGAGGCCAAGCCCCAGCCCAGCCCTTGCCTGGGCGCTCTGAGATCCCCAGCAGCAACAAGAAGCCCAGCGCTAGACCGGCCAGGGACAGTAAGGCTCGCCCAGCGGCGGAAGAGGGGCAGGGGCCACCGGGCCAGGAGATTGAGTTGAGGAACCAGCAGCCGGAGAAGCCGAAGCGGGGGGTGCGGTGGCGGTGCTCGACGGGGTGCGGCGCCTGCTGCAAGCTAGACAAGGGCCCCGAGTTCCTCACCCCCGACAAGGACAAGGCGGACGGGGCTGACCACCTCCAGGTAGGTAAACTCAGTACCAATTAATAGCGGCGGCATTTCTTCTGTATCTATGAACATACGTACTACAAAAAGACTGGTTGTTGTTTGATAGATGCAAAATTTCGGTTAATATGATGGAGCATGCTGAATTGCTGACCATGACCGTAGCTGTACAAGAGCATGATTGGCCCCGATGGATAGTGCACCAACTATGACAAGTCCAACCGAACCTGCAACATCTACGAAGGTACGGTAGTCTTCAGAATGAGTTCTCCTGGTTTTAGTCTTCAG
>NC_057798.1:17959506-17960021 GCF_018294505.1 Triticum aestivum | reverse complement strand
AAAAAGACGTCTAGGTGGTGATGTACTATGTACACTATTTTTCATTTCTACATTGGGATCACACAAAATTATTGATGTTCCAGCTACGTAATTTCTGTACCAGTATGCCATAAAGAGATAATTTAGAAACGAATTGTGTGTACAATTCTTGTGCCTGTGATCATGAAAAGATAGAAAGCCAATACTCTGTATAGTGATAGGCACCGAACATTCTGAAATGTAAATTCAGGTTACGTTTATTCAACTTTTTTTTATTTGATCTGCTTGATCGGTTGATATTTCACCCTTCAATCATGTTTATTTAATAGAGTCTCACACATGGAAGTTGGTGCTTGTGCAGTCTGGTAATTCATGCCCCATTGCCAAATACTCCGTACTAGCTGGGAACTTTAATAACTGCGGTTACCTCTTATATTTTGCATTCAGGCACTACTATTATCAGATAGTTAAATTTCAAATGTCCGCATTGCCATTGATGCAGTTTGAGAAATACGAACTAGGTGATGAACAAATCA
>NC_057798.1:17957254-17959021 GCF_018294505.1 Triticum aestivum | reverse complement strand
TAGAACTTGTAAATACCGTGACAAGTTTCTTCCGGAAATTTCCCAATGGCTTATGTTAGTAACTTACCATCAATAAATGATTTCCAGTTCAGAATTTAAGTTGGACTGCCCGATAGAATAAACAAGTTTACGCTTACCTTAAAGTAGAATGATAGCCCAGTAAGAAAGCAGCCCACAAATGTGCCAGATGAAGACACCTAATTAAAAGAAAAATTATAAAAGAAAAATGAAGCTTTCTTTTTGGTTTAGGTGCATCAGCTCAGTATTGGAGTATCCATACCAGTAGAAGGGTTCTCCTTCCACACCTATCCACGAGAAGGGCCCCGAATAATGTGATTGGTATCTGAAATAATTATAGTTATAGAAATTGATACAGCCGGTAAGCCAGTTCCAGTTATTGACCATAATATCCTATCCTGAACGAGGTGGTCCCAAGTTTACCAGAAAACCCTGAAGTTTAGGGGAAGAACAATTATGGAAAGTTCTTCTTGGCATTAAAATAAAATGGCACAATACCTGCTGATGAAAAGATATAGCTTGTATAGAGGCCTAACACGTTTATTCCTCCCAGTTGCTGAAAGGCCATCAGGCTGACACCCACCTGTGCATCAAATCAAAGCTATATATATGATCATCTCTAAACTAAACCTTTTTATCTGTTTGATGAAAAACGACATGCTACATCATCAGTTCTGAACCTCTTTCAGGATGATGGAAAATAAGATCTCTTGATTTGGAAACGAAGTAGGTTGATGAAATTTCCTTTCGGACAACATGTGAGATCTCATCACGAGAGGGAGAGATAGGGCAGAGGAGTGTTTTTTTCTCCCGTTGCAACGCACGGGCTTTTTTGCTAGTATATATATTATATATTTTTTTTTTATTTATTATATAATAAAGTAGCTACGGTTTCTGGTCGTACGTCGTCGCTGGCGATTTGCAAAAAAGTCCCTCGGTTTATAAAAAATCAACCCGCAGTCCCTGTTTTAGTTGGTCTCTATATACATTTAAGTTTTGCAAAAAGAGACCTGCAGTAGTTAGAATTATATCCGCGATCCTTATTTAACTGGTTCAACAGTCATCACGGGCCACAGCCGTCGTTTATCCATTGCTGGCCTCCACCACCGGGCACACGCCGCCGATTGCCGGCACGAGGGCGAGCTAACAGGCGCGCTTGCGATTGGCGAGCCTAGCCCGCAAGTCTTCGCGCTGCTTGGCGAGGCCCTTGGCCTTCTGACACACCTTTGTCGGCCTCGGCGCTGGCCTTGGCGGGCCGAGGCGTGGCGGCGGAGGATGATAAGGCGGTCGGCGTGCTCTCTTGGGTCGAGGTGTCGCGGCGCGCCGGCGGCACGCGAGGGCGGTGTTGCCCGCGCTGGACCAGCTGCTGCAGCTCCCCTGCGTCGTCGCCGTGAGACGCCTGCGTTCTGCTGCTAAAGAGGGGAGCGAGCCAATTTGAGATAATAAATCCTACTAAAGAGGGGAGCGAGCCAATTTGAAGACAGTGAAGAAAGTTATGCACGCGGGGACGGCCGGTGCTGGAAATTTGAGGTATAAATTCTAAAGAGGGGAGAGAGCCAATCTGAAGAGCCCGTCGGCGCTGGGGTGCAGCCGAAGGCAGCGGAGAGCCCGCGGTGCTAGAGTGCGGCCGAAGCCAGTGGAGAGCCCGTTGGTGCTGGGGTGCGGCCGAAGCCACTGGAGAGCCCGTTGGTGTTGGAGTGCGGTCGAAGCCAGCTCTGTATAGAGGAGCCCGGTGGTGTAGCCCGCACC
>NC_057798.1:17929464-17956351 GCF_018294505.1 Triticum aestivum | reverse complement strand
GGTGAGATGTGGTGGATAACTGGCGAGAGAGAGAGCCTCGCGGAAGAGAAAAGGATAACTGGCGAGAGAGATAAGCGACACGGCTGGTTTCTTCTAGACGAGACGTGCGCGCATTTCCTTTTTTCTTCTTTTTGTGCGGGAGCATGCACGCGTGTTAGTCTAGCTAGCTAGCATGCACGGAGTAGTTTGTATCCTTTCACAGACCGATACAGACCGATACAAACCGGTGTGTCCGCCATGGGAAATAGAGGATGAGGGCTTCTGAGGTCCGCCTCGCCGCCAACATGGCGGTGACGCGGGTGCCGCATAGGAGAAAACCATCCGCACCCGCATTGTAAAGAAGTGGTGGCGGAGGAACACTTGCACCCTCGCCTGAGAGCAGAACCGGACGGTCCGTGTCATGGCCGGACTACCTCCCAAGGAAGAGAAGGAGAACAACGATGGGTCAGACAGCTCCGGCGATGAGCAGATCCTACTCGATCCGTACTGCATCTTTGACCGCTACTTCCTAGAATAGAGCAAATTACATCTAACCGTGAATTGAGACGCAACATACTAAGTAAGATTCAATTGCAATGGAGAAAATATTCAACCCGGTTGCAAAAAAAAAAAATACAAATATGGGGCAGCACAAAAGTCAAATGAATGCGCACAATGAAGACAGAAATATGCAGTGAGAACATAAAAAAGGTAGAATAGAGAAAATTACAACTAACCATGAATTGAGGCGCAACATACTAAGTAAGATTCAATTGCGACGGAGAATCCTGCGTATATCGTAACAGAACATGAAATTAAAACATCTATACGGCAAGGACTTCACGATTAGCACACACGGCAGAAAATTGCATGCCTCGTCGTCGGACGAAGTATATCACATTTTTATTATCTGATGTCGGTAACTAAAAACAATCAATATGGTAATCTAAATATAAGGTTGTTAATCTGATTATTTGGCTAGGATTCATGTTGCAAGTTTTGAATTACTCCCAAAGAATTGTATTGTTAATTGATCCGTCAACCATATACACTTAATTATCCATTTGGTTCACTTCGCTGCGTCATCATCCGCCGCTTGATTTATCACAATTGTTGTTTAATCAACAGTGTAGCACGGGTCATGGGTGTGTGGTTTTTTTCCTTTCGTTGCAACGCACGGGAAATTTTTCTAGTTCCTTTTGACACCAAATAGAATAAAATACTGTACATGTCTCCACGGTGACAGGGCAATTCCGAGACTGGAACTCACAACCAACCTCAGCTTGTCTTCTACTCCCTCCGTTCTAAAATAGATGACCCAACTTTATACTAACTTTGTATCTATTTTGGAACGGAGGGAGTAGCTGTGACATGTGATTATCACAATCACTGACACTAGCCGGTCCTCCCTGACACGGTATGTATGAGAGGAGAAGTGATGAGTCAAGGCAGCCACAGGCCGCACGATCGCACGGGCCAAACGCGCGGGGTTGAATTGTCATCGGGAGCACGTACCTACCTACGTACTATACGTCGGAGGTGGTCACATCTGCAGCAGCTGGCATATATGACACCAGTACGTGACGTACATCTGAAAAAAAACGAGCAAGTTAATCATGTACCGTGTTAATAAGTGGAGTGGCTCTGCGTTTGTTGATGAGAACGTCCACAAGATTAGTCTCACAAGGTGATTTGGTGTTCGTCGTACGTAACTTGTCATATCATTGGTTGTGTAGGCAACAGTGATGTAGATTGGACTGAAGAGAAGACTTCAAGACCTTAAGGCCAATTCCAGCGCGCGACCCCATTTTGTCCAGCCCCATCCGTTTGGGATAAAACGAACAAACGAGGCGGCCTGGACCCATCTGATCCGTTTTGTGTCCGAGCCGACCCATTTCAAGAGCAAACTTGCGCCGGGTTTGGGTCGCGGTGGACGGCGAACGGACGCTTCGAACGTCCGCGTTGGGGCCGCGTGGCAGGCGGCCACCTACCTCCCACCCGCCAACATAAATGCGCATGGGCGGGTGGCACCACCTGTCATCCGCACAGCGAAGGGTCACTGTCCTTCTTAAATGGGAAGCCGTGGACCGGTCGTCGTTCACACTTCCCACTCCGGCCCCTCTCTGCCCCCTCGAAACCCGACACCCTCAAAACGCTAGCCGCTCCCCGTCGTCGACCTCGCCGGCCGGCCGCAGCCATGGGCCTTTGGAACTACGGCCGCAAGGGGAAGCACGACCACGAGGCTGGCTCCTCCTCGGGGCGCCGCCGCGGCTCCATCAAGAAGGAGGAGCCCGCAACACCGAGGCGCTCCTCCATTCAAGCCCCCGTGCCTGCCACCTTCACTATCGCGCCTAGGGCCGCCGGCGAGCGCGACCGGCGGTACCTGGCCGTAGATGTGTGCTGGCGGTACTGGGAGACGAGGACGCCGGTCCCGTGGAGCGACGTGCACCTCCCCAACAACTAGCACCTCTCCGCGGATTGGGTCCCCATCCCTCCGGTGCCGGCGAGTGGCCGTGCCCGGCACGATGAGATCGAGCGCCACCGGCGCCTCCTCCCCGACGACCTGTACTACGATGCCAGGTACGCCCCCGACTCCGTGCTCTGGGACACATGGCTCCAGGACGAGCACGACACGCGCCGCGTGTCGTACTTCGCCGGCACCGTGTCGGGTCCGCGGCAGCCACATCTAGAGGCGCGCAGGCGTACGCGGGTGCGCGGCCTCACGCTCACGCCGTCGCCTTCCCCGTCTCCGTCGCCACCTCCACCTCCTCGCATGACAGCGGAGGAGGAGGCCCGTCTCATGCAGCGTGTCATGGAGGACTCCATGAACACGCACGACGAGCGGCAATGGGACGGCTTGGAGGAGGCCATGGCACTCTCTGCCACCGGCGACGTCGCCTTCCCGGAGCTGCAGATGGCGGCCGTCAAGGAGGAGGAGAGGAGGGAGGAGGCGATGGAGGAGGAGCCGGTGGCCGCGTTCCACCCGGGTCTGCTGGGCCAGGGGTGGGGCTGGTCCTGCACTGCTCTGGAGATGGCCGCCGGCGTGGGCGTGAACTGGTGCGCCACTCCGCCGCGGTCACCGGAGCGGGAGGCCTCGCCACGGGAGGAGGTGGCGCAGGCACCTCCGTCCTTCCAGGCCGCCCTCGTGTACCACACGCGGCCGCCCCACCTCTGGACGCCATCGGCCTACGTCGACCTCGTCAGCGATGACGACGACACCGGCGGCCACTGATGAAGACGGCGAGGGCCATGGCATCAACGGGTGCGGCTGGAGCATGCGGCGGCGTTTTTTATTTTTTATGTTAATTGTGGCACTGTATGAACTGCTAAACTGGGCCGTTTTGTAGCCGTGCCCCCCTAACTAAGTTTATGTTTATTAAATTGCGCTTATTTATTTATTTAGTCATTTTATTTACGTTTTCTTATTTTTTTAATCATGTCCAACGCAGACGTGATTTGGGGTGCGGCCGCGCGGTGGGTGATGGGGTTATGTACCTAGGGTAGGGTCATGGACCTGATCCAAGTAACTTACCCAAGGACATCCTCAGAAGAGGTCGCCTTTCAGTCGACCAACGAAGGACTCACTCGACTGACTTGAAAGACTCGACCATGAAGACTCACTCGACCACCAGGAGGTCAAGAGGCACCCCGCACTGCAACGGCCTGTAATTAAGTAGGCTTTATGGTAGTAAAGACACTTTATGTGGGGCGTTACCAGTAACGCCCCAGACTTAACTCACCTTAAACCCTCTCCTACGTGGGCTGGCTGGGGTCCTGGCGCACTCTATATAAGCCACCCCCCTCCACAGGCAGAAGGGTTCGGCACCTTGTAACTCATATACTCATAATCCACTCGACCGCCTCCGGGCTCCGAGACGTAGGGCTGTTACTTCTTCCGAGAAGGGCCTGAACTCGTACATCCCTTGTGTTTACAACCTCTTCATAGCTAGGACCTTGCCTCTCCAAACCTACCCCCCACTCTACTGTCAGGCTTAGAACCATGACAGTTGGCGCCCACCGTGGGGCAGGTGTTTTAGCGATTTTGTGGAGAAGTTGCGATTCTTCCGAGTACTTTCATCATGGTGTCTGCTGGAGTTTTGGTCGGGGGTCAAGAGATCCGTCTCGGCACTCTCACCTTCATCGCCGACGACTCCGCGTGGCTCCAGGAGGCTCCACTCGACGTAGATGCGCTCCCCGTCCGCGGTGCGACGCATTTTCATGCATGTGTCCGCGGCGTTCTGCTGCGGCAACCGTCGACCCAGTATCGGTCGGCTCCTCCATCGTCCACCCTCCCGGTATCCCGCCAGCACAAGCGCTCGGGCCGGTCGAGGCTTCAGCGATGGGTGAGGCACGCGGTGGCTCGCCAATCGGCCACCACCCAAGTTGCGGCAATCGAGCCCGACGAATCTCTCTACGGCTTGTTCGATCTGTCGACTGGCTCCGTAGAGACTGCATCCGAGTGCGGTAGCAGTGATCCAGCGGCGGAAATCTTGATGGTCGACGGGCCCCGCAGTCCCCCTGGCTTCGCCCGTGATGATGGAGCAGGTGACGGAGGCGACCCCGCACGACGCCACGAAGAGTACCAGCCCGAGCCACTCGACTCTCTGCAAAGAGAGGAACTTCGCCGCAGGAACGTGGATGCCCTGCGTACTCCCATCGCAGGAGAAACCCCCGAGGCTCGTGCCTTGGAGGAGGCGCGTCTGGCCAATTTGGCCGAGCGCACTCGACTGGAGAATCTTCTGCGAGCACTCGACGAGCGCACGCGGCAACGAGTTCCCGACACCAGTCGACGTCAACTCTTCCCGCCGACTCAGGTATGTCGAACCCCAATTCAGAATTTAGCAGTTGCGACCCGTATAGCAGAGTCCATCCAGCCTTCGCAGTCAGAAGTTGGCAGAGGTTTGCTGCAGATCAGGGATCTGCTCCGGGCAGCAGGAGATCAGAATTCAGCCGTGTCTCAGTCGCGCAACAGAATTCACAGTCGATCCGTCACTGTGAATACGGTTCAGTCGGCTCACAGCCCCAGATCGCCTCCGCGGCGTGAAGGGCGCGAGAATCGGCGAGATCAATATGGCGACAGACTCGACCGAGATGATAGGCGTCGAGTGCCCAATTCCCCTCCGAGGGGTGGGTCTTACGCTCCTCGGCAGCCAGATAACATGCGTCAGTACAGTACAGGGCGAAGGGTTCCAGTCGACCCCAGAGAACCAGGCTTCGACGCGCGATCCATTATCGTGCAAGGTTTGGTCGACCGGAACAGAGCCCATCGGGGCGGACTCAACAGAGATGCGCCCACAAGCAGTCGAGTGCATGTTTCTGGTCCTGAATGTTTCAGCAGAGCTATCAGAGCCGCAGTTATCCCTCCCAATTTCAGGTTGGCAACAGGAGTCAGCAAGTTCACTAGTGAGTCTAAGCCTGAAACTTGGCTTGAAGACTACCGAGTGGCAGTTCAGATTGGTGGTGGGAACGACGAGGTGGCCATGAAACACTTGCCCCTCATGCTGGAAGGTTCTGCCAGGGCATGGTTGACTCAATTACCTCCTAGCAGCATTTACACTTGGGAAGATCTGTCCCGAGTGTTCATCAGAACATTTGAAGGAACTTGCAAGCGACCAGCTGGATTGACAGAGTTGCAAGTCTGCGTGCAGAAGGCTAATGAGACCCTCAGAGAGTATATTCAGAGGTGGATCACTTTGCACCACACTGTGGAGAATGTGTCTGATCATCAGGCAGTCTGCGCCTTCAAGGATGGCGTCAAGAACAGAGAACTGAGTTTGAAATTTGGTCGAACCGGTGACATGACCTTGAGTCGGATGATGGAGATTGCTACCAAGTACGCCAACGGCGAAGAAGAAGACCGACTCCGAAGCGGCAAGCACAAGCCGAGTCAGTCGGAAAAAGGAAACACCAGTCGGAAACAGAAGCGGAAGGCTGAACCAGCAGCTCCTGGAGAGGCTCTGGGCGTGACTCAGGGAAAGTCTAAGGGGAAAGCAAAAGGATCCTGGAACCCCAAGAAGGTAAAGGATAAAGAAGGGAACGACGTGATGGATATGCCATGTCACATCCATATGAAGAAAGACGAAGAGGGGAATATCATCTACCCGAAGCACACCACTCGCCAATGTCGACTCCTGATCCAGCAGTTTCAGGGAAAACAGTCTAAGGACAAGGAGAAGGAGTCAGACAAGGCCGAAGACAAGGAGGACAGTGAGGAGGGATATCCGCATATCAACTCCACTCTGATGATCTTTGCAGATGTGGAAAGCAGGAGTCGACTGAAAGTCATTAACCGAGAGGTGAACATGGTTGCCCCCGCAAAAGCAAATTATCTGAAATGGTCCCAAACTCCCATCACATTCGACCAATCTGATCACCCGACTCATATTGCCACCCCTGGGAGGCAAGCTTTGGTGGTCGATCCAGTTGTCGAAGGCACTCGACTGACAAAGGTGCTGATGGATGGTGGAAGTGGGCTGAACTTGTTGTATGCAGACACACTGAAAGGAATGGGCATTCCGATGTCCCGACTGAGCACTAGTAACATGAGCTTTCATGGAGTTATACCAAGGAAGAAGGCTGAGTCACTCGGCCAAATAGCTTTGGATGTGGTGTTTGGTGATTCGAAACATTTTCGCAAAGAAAAGTTGACGTTTGAGGTCGTGGATTTTCAGAGTGCATATCATGCCATTTTGGGGAGACCAGCTTACGCACGGTTCATGGCTCGACCATGCTACGTGTACCTCAAATTGAAGATGCCCGGCCCCAAAGGAGTGATCACTATCACCGGTGATCGGAAAAAGGCAGAAGAGTGCTTTCAGAAGGGCTCCAAGATTGCCGATTCCCAGGTAACAGCGGTCGAGTTCGAAGAATACAAGCAAAACGCAGATCCGAGTGACTTGCTGCGATCAAAGAAACCCGCCACAGAGTCTGCATTCCAGTCGTCCGGTGAGACGAAGCCTGTTCACATTCACCCGACCGACCCCGATGCAGCTCCGACCCGCATCTCCACAACACTCCACCCAAAATAGGAAGAAGCGCTCATCCAGTTCCTCCGTGAGAACTGGGACATTTTTGCATGGAAGCCCACTGACATGCCAGGTGTTCCCAGGGGACTGGCTGAGCATCGCCTAAGAGTCGACTCATCTGCAAAACCAGTCAAAGAGCATCTTCGGCGGTCCGCCGTCCAGAAGAGAAAGGCCATTGGTGAAGAAGTGGCTCGACTGTTGGCGGCAGGATTTATCCGAGAGATATACCACTCTGAGTGGCTCGCTAATGTCGTCATGGTTCCTAAGAAGGACAAGTCGCTCCGAATGTGCATTGATTTCAAGCACATCAACCGGGCCTACCCGAAAGATCATTTTCCTCTCCCTCGCATAGATCAAATTGTTGACTCGACCGCGGGATGCGAGAGGCTATCTTTTTTAGATGCCTACTCCGGGTACCACCAGATCCGTCTGTACGGACCCGACGAGGTAAAAACAGCTTTCATCACTCCATTCGGGTGCTTCTGCTATATCACCATGCCATTCGGCCTCAAGAATGCCGGAGCCACATTTATGCGAATGATTCAGAAGTGTCTACTCACTCAAATCAGTCGGAATGTGGAAGCATATATGGATGATATCGTTGTCAAGTCACGAAAAGGTTCCGACCTGCTCGCTGATCTCGCCGAAACATCTGCCAACCTCAGAAGATATGATATCAAGCTCAATCCATCAAAGTGCACATTTGGAGTTCCTGGTGGCAAGTTACTCGGTTTTCTCGTTTCTGAACGGGGAATCGACGCTAACCCAGAGAAGATTGGCACTATTCTCCGAATGAAACGCCCTGTGCGAGTGCACGATGTCCAGAAGCTTACTGGATGCTTGGCCGCATTAAGTCGATTCATCTCACGACTCGGTGAAAAGGCATTGCCTCTTTACCGACTGATGAAGAAGACAGACAAGTTCGAGTGGACTCCAGAAGCTGATGCAGCGTTTGCCGAGTTAAAAACTCTGCTCTCCACCCAGCCGGTGCTTGCTGCTCCAATCAGCAAAGAGCCTCTGTTGCTCTATATCGCAGCCACAGGACAAGTCGTCAGTACTGTACTAACGGTCGAGCGGGAAGAAGAAGGAAAAGCTCTCAAAGTTCAGCGCCCAGTGTATTATTTGTCTGAAGTCTTGACTCCATCCAAGCAGAGATATCCTCATTATCAGAAGCTTGTGTATGGAATATACATGACCACAAAGAAGGTTGCTCATTATTTTTCTGATCATTCCATCACAGTCATCAGCGACGCTCCACTATCAGAGATTTTGCACAACAGAGATGCAACTGGTCGAGTGGCCAAATGGGCGATTGAACTTCTTCCCCTTGATATCAAGTTTGAGGCAAAGAAAGCCATTAAGTCCCAGGCAATAGCAGATTT
This sequence comes from Triticum aestivum, assembly GCF_018294505.1. Taxonomy (NCBI): domain Eukaryota; kingdom Viridiplantae; phylum Streptophyta; class Magnoliopsida; order Poales; family Poaceae; genus Triticum; species Triticum aestivum. Next base: position 17,947,965 of record NC_057798.1, on the reverse strand, counting down.
CCTCGCCGAGTGGATTGAACCGCAGTAGCCGACTGAAGTTCACTCGGAGCATTGGACCATGTTCTTTGATGGATCTAAGATGTTGAATGGTTCCGGTGCTGGGGTTGTCCTGGTTTCCCCCAGAGGAGATAAGCTCAGATATGTGCTCCAGATTCACTTTGATTCCTCCAACAATGAGGCAGAATATGAGGCCCTCTTATATGGGTTGCGCATGGCCATTTCACTCGGCGTCCATCGCCTGATGGTCTATGGCGACTCGGATTTAGTGGTCAACCAGGTGATGAAAGAGTGGGACGTGAGAAGCCCAGCCATGACTGGATATTGCAGTGCAGTGAGGAAGCTGGAAAAGAAGTTCGAGGGGTTGGAACTTCATCATATACCCCGACTGAAAAATCAAGCAGCTGATGATCTAGAAAAGATAGGTTCCAAGAGAGAAGCCATTCCGAGTGGTGTGTTCTTGGAGCATATACACACTCCGTCAGTCAAAGAAGATCGTTTCACCGAAGAAACTCCACAGCCCAAGAGTGCCATAGATCCGACTGAAGTTGAAGTCCCAGCGGTGGTCGACTTGATCATGGAGGTTTTGGTGGTCATTCCCGACTGGACAGTTCCGTATGTCGCATATATCCTGAGAAAAGAGCTTCCGGAGGATGAGGAAGAGGCTCGACAGATCGTCCGTTGATCTAAGGCCTTTACCGTAATCAAAGGACAATTATACAGAGAAAGCGCGACTGGAGTTGGTCAGAAGTGCATAACACCAGAAGAAGGTCGACTCATCCTCAATGATATTCACTCGGGGACCTGTGGTCATCATGCGTCCTCTCGGACCATCGTGGCCAAAGCATACCGAGCCGGATTTTACTGGCCAAAGGCGAATGAGATGGCAAAAGATATAGTGGATAAGTGCGAGGGATGTCAGTTCTACTCGAATATGTCGCACAAGCCTGCGTTGGCCCTGAAGACCATCCCACTCGTCTGGCCTTTCGCAGTATGGGGACTGGACATGGTCGGTCCTTTGAGAACAGGACGAAGTGGCTTCACGCATGTACTGGTGGCAGTCGACAAGTTCACCAAGTGGATCGAGGCTAAACCAATCAAGAGCCTTGACACCGGTACTGCTGTTAGCTTCATCAGGGAACTAATATTCAGATATGGAGTCCCGCACAGCATCATTACGGATAATGGGTCGAACTTTGACTCAGAGGAATTCAGAGCTTTCTGCAACTCCCAAGGCACACGGGTCGACTACGCTTCAGTCGCCCATCCGCAGTCGAATGGACAAGCAGAGCGAGCTAATGGACTGATTCTTAAGGGATTGAAGCCTCGACTGATGCGTGATCTCAAACACGCGGCTGGAGCTTGGGTAGACAAACTTCCCTCAGTGCTTTGGGGGCTGCGAACCACACCTAATCGGTCGACCGGAAGAACTCCATTTTTCTTGGTCTACGGAGCTGAAGCAGTTCTGCCGAGTGATCTTCTCCACAATGCTCCTCGAGTTGAAATCTACAACGAAGCAGAGGCTGAACAAGCGCGGCAGGACGCAGTCGACCTTTTGGAGGAAGAAAGGGAGATGGCTCTGATCCGCTCGACCATCTACCAACAAGATTTGCGTCGTTTCCACGCCAGAAATGTGAGAGGTCGAGCCTTCCAGGAAGGGGATTTAGTTCTTCGAGTGGATCAGCACAAACCACACAAGCTTGCTCCTTCTTGGGAAGGCCCCTTCATCGTCACCAAGGTTCTCCACAACGGGGCGTACCGTCTTTACAACGTCGAGCATAATATCGACGAGCCCCGAGCTTGGAACGCGGAGCTACTCCGCCCATTTTACACTTAAGTTTTATCACTCGGATGAGTTGCAATAAAATACTTCTGCAGTTCATGGACCTCAAAATAATAGTGTCATAGTTCCTCCATAATTTCTGTCACTTTTTATTTTTGTCCAATAAAATTCCCCCTCAGTGGGTGACTTAGCCGCGAATCCGTTTCGCCTAAGTTTGTAAAAATCCTACCGAGTGGTGAGCCAGACTCCCACTCGGAGGCTTAGCTGCGAATCCGTTTCGCCTAAGTCATAAAAATCCTACCGAGTGGTAAGCCAGCCTTCCACTCGGAGGCTTAGCTGCAGTCCAAGGACTCGCCTAAGTTTATCAAAATCCTACCGAGTGGTAAGCCAGACTTCCACTCGGAGGCTTAGCTGCAGTCCAAGGACTCGCCTAAGTTTGTAAAAATCCTACCGAGTGGTAAGCCAGCCTTCCACTCGGAGGCTTAGCTGCAGTCTAAGGACTCGCCTAAGTTATAAAAATCCGACCGAGTGAAGAGCAGACCTCTCACTTGGGGGCTTAGCTGCAGTCCAAGCACTCGCCTAAGTTACAAAAATCCTACCGAGTGAAGAGCAACCCTCTCACTCGGGGGCTTAGCTGCAGTCCAAGCACTCGCCTAAGTTATAAAAATCCTACCGAGTGACGAGCAACCCTCTCACTCGGGGGCTTAGCTGCAGTCCAAGCACTCGCCTAAGTTATAAAAATCCTACCGAGTGAAGAGCAACCCTCTCACTCGGAGGCTTAGCTGCAGCCCTGTGCTCGCCTAAGTTACAAAAATCCTACCGAGTGAAGACCGACCCTCTCACTCGGAGGCTTAGCTGCAGCCCAGTGCTCGCCTAAGTTATAGAAATCCTACCGAGTGGTAAGCCGGGCTTCCACTCGGAGGCTTAGCCGCAGCCCAGTGCTCGCCTAAGTGGACTAAAGAATAAGTCGATTGCGGTAAAGGCGCCTTGCTTTGAACCTGCAAAAGACATTTCGAGCCAAAGGCAATCATATTCAAGCACCAAATTCAAGTTTGAATTGATATCTAAAGGAACCGAAAGTGCTCAGGCGTTAAGCCTGTTAAGGTTTATCGGTTACAATTCCACTCGGCATACCGAGGCAAATTTAAAAGCGTCGAGCCAGAAGAAGTTTTTTACCCCTCCTGTGGAGGGCTGGAAGGTGCAACGAATTCATCAAGGTCAATTCCGTCGGCGATCCGAGTGGCAGCTGCAAGGAAAGTTTCCATGAAGGACCTGAAGTCGTGTTTCTTGGTGTTGGCCACCCGAAGGGCCGCCAGCTTCTCTTCTCGCGCATCTTTACAGTGGACTCGGGCCAGACACAGAGCAACATCTGCACCACACCGAGCCGAGGACTTCTTCCATTCCTGCACTCGACCAGGGATCGTGTTCAAGCGGGCCATCAGCGACTCAAGGTCATTCTGAAGTGTCTCCTCAGGCCAGAGAGTCGAGTCGATGCGAGAGGTAGCGGCCTTCAGCCTTGCGAGATAATCCACGACAGCTGCAACACGAGACTCCAGTCGGAAAACATCCATGGCAACTTCGTCGTTCACCGGAGAATTGACGGGGTCGAGGTTTGGCTCCAGTCGACTAGTTTCTTCTTCAAAGTTTTGGCAAAATTCTGCAAGGATGATCACTGAGTCAAGGGGATGGTCGAATGGAAAAACCACGATTGGAAATGTTTGCCGAGCATAGAGGCTTACCTTCAAGCATAAGAAACAGCTTCTTGGCAAGACCACTCAGGAAGGCCTCCAGATCAGTTTTCTTCCCAGTCAATTTGCTGACTTGGTCGGTCAGGGCAGCTTTATCAGTTTTCAGTCGACTGACCTCCTTGTTGGCGATCCCAAGAGCAGCCTTCAGATTGGTATTGTCTTGTTCAAGCTTGGTGACTGAAGCTAACTTTTCATCAGCAAGCTTGATCTTCTCAGCTAGTTCAAGGTCTTTCTTCTGTTGGGCCTCCCTTACCTTACCTGCAAGTTACAGCAAGGTCAGATTTTGAAACAAGCAAGGGGAAAAGCAGTCGTCAGGGTCTCACCAAACATACCTTCGGTCTCCTCCTTTGCCTTTGTCAGCTTCTCCTGAACCAGCTTCAGGCTCAGCTCGAGTTGAGTGTGCTTGTTTTCCAGCTCAGAGTAGCGAGCCACAAGATCACAAGAGTTCTGCGAAGAGCCAATCGACTAAATGTCAAATATAATTCACTTCCGAGTGAAAAAGGGAAAAACACACGTTTCTAAGACTACAGCCGAATACAAGCATTCGACCGTAGTCTCGGGGACTACACCCAGTGGGTGCACTCAGCGTGCCCCCACTAATCCTGTTGAAGACAAAGTCGACCAGTCGACCTCAAAAAAAAAGAAGGGAGATGTATTCTTTAAGACTGTAATCAACTGCAAGCAGTCGACCACAGTCTCGGGGACTACACCCAGTGGGTGCACTCAGCGTGCCCCCACCGGTTTGTGAAATCCAGTCGACATAGTCGACTGACAGAAAGATTGACAGCATAAAGCCTAAGGCCGACTGCCAGCAGTCGACCTTAGCCTTGGGGACTACACCCAGCGGGTGCACTCAGCGTGCCCCCGCTAACACGGAGTTTAATCGACACACCCACTGGGTGACTACTATAAGTCCCGGAAAGGAAAAGTTTTTGGTAGCATATCCAACAGAACAAACGGTGGTCGACTGACCTGAACATTGCTTTGGAGGGCAGAACTGACGTCATATGCCGCCTGGATCGCATCCCGGATGGTCTTCAGCTGCTCCATCATGATTCCCGCCTGGCGTATTGCCTCCTTCGCCGCGCCAGCTTGGTCCTCCGGGACGTGGTGCGTTGTGAAGAGGGAGGGCTGCTGAGCACTCGTCAATGGATCTGCGAAGGACACCGTGTGTCGAGTGGTGTTCCCTTCCTCCGCAGTCGGAATCTCAGGCGCCGTCACATCCTGAGGCACCTTACTGGCGGACGCTTTCCGACTCCTCCTGCGCTTCAGTGGTTCTTCATCCTCATCATCATCAGGGAGATCGATAACAACATTGGGTGGGGCTACGGAGAAGAATCAGGATCAGAGATCGCGAGTCAGTCGACTAAGAACGACGTTAAGAATACAGTACCTGGTTTCGAAGTTGCTACGTCCTCCATCTCGTGGTCATCGGTCCGGGCTGAGGTTTCAGAAGTAGCAGCACTGCAACTCCAAAGGATCAGTCGACTAACTTCAGCGTCGACCAGAGACAAAGTTCACACAAAATAAGAAGACTTAAGTAGCACGGTTAACCTGATATGGTGGGGATGGACACCTTCATCTTCGGCAGGAGCTTGATCGGCTTCGACGAGGCCGCCCTGGGCTGCTTCGGCGCCTTTTCAGTCGGCACTGGAGAGGTGGTCCGAGGGCGTTTGGTCGACTGAGCAGCGGTCGCAACCCCCTTACCACGTTCAGTCGAAGGGTCGTGGACAAGCTTCGACCCCCTTTCCGAGCGCGGTGGTACGACCTCCTCCTCCTCTTCTTCCTCGTCTTCAACGTCATCTTCATCACCGCCATCATCGCCGTCATCATCATCATCCTCTGCAACGTCCGAGTCCCATTCCTCCTCGTCCTGGCTCTCGCCCCCACTCGCCTCACCCTCCTCAGTCGGAGTTTGTGCCCCATTGGGCATCGAGTACAGCTCGGTGAAGGCCTAGCAGATATCAAGACAAGAATCAGTCGACCAGTCGGCAGAGTAAACATAAATGAATGCGACAAGAACGCAGTGGAGAGCAGAGCAAGTGTACCTTGTTTGGATCGCTGTGGTGGTCGAGTGGAGGAATCCTCCTGGCTCCGCGTGGGTTGTCCTTGTTCCCAGTAACGGCTACCATCCATCTTTCCAGAGTGACATCATCGACTGCTTCTGGATGGACTCGAGTCTCGTCTTCAGTCCCACAGTACAACCACATGCAGTGGCTCCGGAACTGAAGGGGCTGGATGCGACGCCTGAGGAAGACCTCCAGGAGGTCCATGCCCGTCACTCCCTCCCGAACCAACTGCACCACGCGCTCCATCAACATCTTCATGTCAGCTTTCTCCTCCAGAATCAACTTCAGAGGGGAGGGCTTGTTCACTCGGTCCGTGGTAAACGGAGGGAGTCCACTCGACTGCCCTGGCGTCGACTGGACCTGGCAGTAGAACTAGGTCGACTGCCAGCCTCTGACGGACTCGGGAAAGGTCATGGGCGGGAAGGTGCTCTTATTCCTCACCTGGATCCCCAGACCCCCACACATTTGGACGACTCGGGTTCTCTCATCACCTGGGCTCGCCTTCTTCACGGTCTGAGAGCGACACGTGAATATATGCTTGAACAAACCCTAGTGCGGTCGACAGCCCAGGAAACCCTCACACATGGACACGAACGCGGCAAGATAGGCAATAGAGTTTGGGGTAAAGTGGTGGAGCTGCACTCCAAAGAAATTCAAGAAGCCACGGAAGAAAACACTCAGCGGCAAGGAAAATCCACGATCAACATGGGTGGCCAAGAGCACACACTCACCCTCTTCTGGCTGGGGCTGCCACTCCTTCCCCGGAAGCCTCGCAGCTCCATGAGGGATCAAGCCCTCGTTGGCCATGTCGAGGAGGTCATTCTCTGTGATGGTCGACTGGATCCAGTCTCCTTGGACCCAGCCCTTCGGCAGGCGGGATCTGGACGAGGACCCGCCGCGGCTGGTGGATCTCCCCTTTGCCTTCTCCGACGCCGACGCCTTCTTCGCACGTTCCAGCACCGCCGTCTTCTCCTTGGCCATGATTGCCAGCGAGGTGCGCGTGGGGGAGTTGTGCGGGGGCGAGAGCGAGCGCGCTGAACGGGGACGAAGGGAGCAGAGAGAGAGAGAGAATGCCGAGGCACAGTACAGAAATCCTCACCGGGCGCATTTATAAGGTCCCTTCCGAGTGGATGACATGTGGGCCCGGTCAATCTAATCATATCAGGAACAGTTATGCAGACGGGATACGTGGCGGATAAAGTGGCGCGGAGATCGAGGCGTCTATGTCCCGTCCCATCCGAACGCCGCGGTCCGCTCCACTTCGCGCGCGTCCCCAAATTTCGCATCCCGCGGAATCCGCGAACAGCAGATCAGTCTATCAGACACAGAGTTTCCGGCGATCCGTCGCTCGGAGATCGTCGAAGCCCGAAAGATCACTCGACAAAAGAAGAGAATGGATCAAGTCGACTGAAGACAAGTTGCTCGCTGTCGACGAAGAGGTTCTTTGGTCCAGAATAGCGCACGACCAGAGCGCAAAGGTGAATCGGAAACGACATCAACTCCTTCTTCACTCGAAGCCTCAATCCATTCGGGGGCTAATGATGGGGTTATGTACCTAGGGTAGGGTCATGGACCTGATCCAAGTAACTTACCCAAGGACATCCTCAGAAGAGGTCGCCTTTCAGTCGACCAACGAAGGACTCACTCGACTGACTTGAAGGACTCGACCATGAAGACTCACTCGACCACCAGGAGGTCAAGAGGCACCCCGCACTGCAACGGCCTGTAATTAAGTAGGCTTTATGGTAGTAAAGACACTTTATGTGGGGCGTTACCAGTAACGCCCCAGACTTAACTCACCTTAAACCCTCTCCTACGTGGGCTGGCTGGGGTCCTGGCGCACTCTATATAAGCCACCCCCCTCCACAGGCAAAAGGGTTCGGCACCTTGTAACTCATATACTCATAATCCACTCGACCGCCTCCGGGCTCCGAGACGTAGGGCTGTTACTTCTTCCGAGAAGGGCCTGAACTCGTACATCCCTTGTGTTTACAACCTCTCGATAGCTAGGACCTTGCCTCTCCAAACCTACCCCCCACTCTACTGTCAGGCTTAGAACCACGACAGTGGGCGCACGCAGGACCCAACGGACATGGCCGAACACGGGCGAACCGTGCCCCAAAGGGACAAAATCCGGCCAAATCGGACGTCCGTTTGGGGTTGTGCGGTGGAGTTGGCCTAACGTGCGATCCAGAACACGACAGTGAAAAGACAGCTGACAGCGATGACAGTACGAGCCTGTGCACATTCGAACGGTCGACAAATGGAATTTCTCTTGGCTGTCCCGGATGCATCTGCACTTGCCAATTTCAAATCGTTAAGATAAAGCTTTTTTCTAGGACACCTATTTGCTCGCCAGTGCATTTTTGAATGTAGAGCCAGGGAGCTGTTGATCTCTCTTAGAGCATCCCCACCCGCCCCGGGACGCCCCCTAGGACACCTTTTTAGACTCGGTTTTAGGCTCGGGCGGCACTTTATCCAGGCGAAACCCAGCGTGTTGGTGGCCTCTTGGGGGCGTCGGTTTTTTGTTAGGGTGGGGTATGGCTGGAAAGATGCCCTCCCCATGCACTTCTATTTTGTCCGGATAAAGCATTTGGCCTCCCAAGACACCAATCTTTTTGGTTCGGTGGCGTTCTTGGGGGCTCCAACGACTGGGGATGCTCTTATGTTTTCTAATTAGACTCCCCTCCCCAGGCGCTCCGGCGGCAGAAGGGTGGGGGAGGGGGAAACTCGGATCTGGCCGTACGATGTGGAAATAGGGCGTGGGCTTGCGTGCCAGGCGGTGCCGCGGTCGGGGAAGCAGTCTCGACGCATATGGAAATAATGTCCTCCCAATCCTTGCTCCGCCTCAACGATGGCGCTCAAGGCTTCAGCGCTGAACGACCAGTGGATGTTAGGAATGTTGTTGCTGTGGAGGCAACGGCGGTAGCAGTACCGTTGTCTGTTTTGTCCTCGAGCTTTGTCCATGTCGTGGCAGCGGCTTATGCAGCATCACTTGGAAGCTTCGAGAGTTTGTGCAAGCTTTGGGTGGTTGGCTTTTTCGTTTTCGTCCTACGGAGCAGTGACGGTGTGCCATCTTCTGGTGCTCCTACGTCGGCTTGGTCAGCGTCGAGGCTCTCAACTCTTGGACTTCGAATCTGGCGACTACGACTTCATCTCCGAAATGTTTGACAGTGTGCGTTAGACTAGAACGCTTGCCCAAATCTAGCAGTGGGGAGGCTATCAGAGCAGCTGCGGCGGCGCACCATTGGCCCATCCAGGAGATTGGAGGCGTGAGGCACCCCTAGAGACTTAGTTGTAATATCTATCTTTTTTTACGGGTGTCTTACTGTTTGATCTGTGCCTAATAGATCTGAGGGTCTTTTCGATTTCTCTTCAAAAGTAAATCATACTATGCAACCTTATCTTTTATAAACATAATGTTTTCTAATAGTTTCTAGCTTATACTAATTTCCCAAAATTTATGATCTTTTATGTTGTCTCTTTTGTTTGCACCAGATGGGCTGTATGGCGTGCAATTCTTGTCAGGGTACCAAGAGGTAGCCGGGGAATTGATAGTCAGGTTGGAAAATCACTTTCTTGTGGCTGATCACACCACTTTGATGAAGATCAAGGATGATGATCAACCGTGCAAATAATTTCATGTTGTTTTTTGATGTGTGAGAAACCATGCAACTAAGTCAGGTGTACATGGCACTACAAAGAATACCAGAGGTAATACAAATTACAACAGACCCATGGACCACCTACCACTTGCATGGTTTCTCACGAATAAAAGAACATCATGAAATTATTTGCACTGAGACAGGGGCCTAGAGGCGGCAATGAGCTTTGCTCACGGAATGCTAGCAGTGGATGCAAGAGGAGAAAGACTTTGGTACCCTCAAATATTTGAATGGTTTTTTCAAATTCTGAAAGGGTGTTTCTATAAGCGTATGTGCTACTTAACTTTTTGGCCTTTTCGCAAAGAAATAAGATGCACACAGCCAACACCCGGTTCCAACGGACCTATTTATTTTCACTAGGACAATGCCCATGCGTTGCAACAGAATATAAATATTCTAGTTTGTTAGGTTGTGATTTAATTAACTACCCATATGAAGGTAATTGTGTAAATAAATGTTTACTAAGTCGCGACCGTGATTTACCTAGGCCTTATATTTTGATGAGAAATTTGACAAGTAAATTAAAATGGAATTGGTTCAGAAAATAAGTAAATTAAGATGATTGATTATCATATGAGGATGGTTGAACGAAGGGGGGTAGTGAGAAGGAAAGTAAAACATGATACCTTACATTCTTTTTAACTAGTGTATATAGCGATAGAGATTACTTGTTTTTTTTCTGGAAAACTTCCGATTTATTCATCTTCAATCACGGCAGTACAATGAACACCAGAAATAACTAAGCTTTTTACACAGAGATTACTTGGTTAAACTTGGATTCGTGGTTGTATCGGTGATGTTTCTTTATCTGGAAAGCTGGATGAAATCCTAGTTTCTGAAAATTAACAATCCTAAAAAATACTACAGCCACGACCTTTATTTTGGATCGGAGGGAGTAATATATGTCTCCAGGGGAGAGGACAATTCTGAGACTGGGACTCACAACCAACCTTAATTAGCTCGTCTTCTAGGTGTGGCCTGTGATTATCACAGTCACGAACACTGCCTGTCCTCCATGTCTATGTACTCATCATCATGTGGTGCAGACAAACAGTGTGTGCGTACGAGAAGAGAAGAGAAGAGAAGACGATAGGTTGTGTAATTCCTGTCGGGTTACCGAAGAGGTAGTAGGGGAATTGATAGTCAGGGTTAGAAAATCATCTGCTTGGCCGATCACATCACTTTGATGAAGCTCAAGGACGATGATCAATCTTCCAAATCATTTCACGACGTCTCACTTTGATTAATTTTAACTGTTCATTTATTGTGCAAGGTAGAGTAGTTAGACTTAATTGGACAAAGTACTAGTCTCCTATGTCGGGGAGGAGCCCTCTCTGCCTTCAGCGCTTGCTCCGGCGCGGCCGGGCTCTTAGAGCTCCAAGGAGGTGCTCGCTCCCGACACCATTGTGCGGGCCTCGCAGCCGCCACTGGCCGTGTCGTGGGCTTCCCTCGCTGATGAAATCTGCAGCATTGACGACGACGAGGAGCTCGCCCCGCTGACGCCATTGGCTGCCAGATGCTCTGGCGGGGTGAGCGATAAGGCTGCTGCTGTTGTTGCTACTGCCCCTGAGGTATTTTCGGAGCTAGGATGGGTGAAAGTGGAGGGCCGGCGTCGGTCGGCGTCGCCGGCCTTGGCTCTGGCTCCCCGGCCGATCCCCGCTTGGCTTCACGGTCGCTGCTGCAGATGCCTCATCCGTGGCCACCGTGCTGCGGTTTGCAGAGATCCCTTCCGATGCTCTCGTTGCTTGGAGAACGGTCATCGTGCGCGCAATTGCCGCAACCCATGGCGTCCTCTCAGTTCATTGGCATGTCATGTCGTTCCGCCCGTCTCTCGCCTTGGCACCCAACGTCGTCCACCTCCTCCTTCAAGAGAGGACCAAATGAAATCCACGCTCCCCTTCACTGCGCTTCGCCGTGGGTCCTGGGCATCTGCGGTTTCTGCTTCTGATAGCCCGACAACCCCATCTTCTATGGTGATCCAGACCGCCCTTGCTCATCAGACTGAGTTGCTTCAAGGCTGACAGGCACGAATTGAGAGCTTCCTGGAGCTGGCAGAGGCTGCTTTGAGTAGGCTCTCCCTTGTGCCAGCTATGTTGCAGGCCACGCTACAACCTCTTGGTGTGACAGTTGTTGACTCCATGGAGGACCGGGGGACAGAGCCCTATGGTTGTTTCTCTCCTCGTGTTCGGGACAATTCACCATCGGTGTCTGCTTCTTCTGTTGTGTTGCCTCCCGCTGTGGGCGAGTCCATCGTCGGGCTTGCGGCTCCGGTGTTGCAACTCATGCCCGAGCTTCGGGATATATGTTCGAACCTTGCTTTGCCTTTGTCCTTGGAGCGATTGGAGGTGGACTCGTCGACGACGTTGTGTAAGTAACATGTTTTATCTCTATCATGTGAGTAACTAAAGGTGTCAAAGTCGATTGTGTCGCTGGTTCCTGTGGTGGAGGATGTTCTGTCGGTGGTTCCTCGGGTCGATGATGTTGATGCTGCCGGTTGGTTGGTGCCTGCTCGTATGAACCACTTGGTTGACGACAACGACACGAAGAAATTCAATGAGTTTTACGATTTTCTTGACAAATGGGTGGCTCAACAGCCGACATCTGGCAAGACAAGTGACCTTGCAAAGAAGATGCCAAGTAAGGAGAAACCAAAGAAGAAGAAAAACAAGAAGTGTGGCGCCATCCGAAAGGCATCTGTGGTTTCATGATGGAGGGTGCTCAGTTTTCGTTAGTGTGCTTGTTAGGAGTTTCATTGTGTTCTTCAAGTGTTGAGGGTTGCGGTTGTTGTTTGTTTAAAGGGACGCTTAAGCAGTTTTGGTGTTTCCTACTTTGCGAGTAGTCCGCATTTGGGAGTCTGTATCGGTTTTCGCCCGGTTTTCCCTAAATTAACTGGGCAATTCTCTTCTTCTTAGTTAATCGATGAGGCAAATAATTTTGCCTCCGTTTCGAAAAAAACTAAATGTGCTAATTAAGGCTTTTTCTACATGAAAGAAAGCTAGGCATTAGCCTTGCTATCATTTTTATCTACATTAATTTCCAGGTAAACAAGTGTGTGGGCGATCTTTCCATACCAGTTGTAAGTAAACCCTGGCGTCTTCAAATTTCAGGAATAAACTTTTGTCCATTATGGATGTTTCTTGCTCGTGCATGATTAACAGTTCAACTGGGAAGATTAGATAAGTGGATCCTACACCCTTAATTTCCAGAGTTGAATCTTCATATTCCCAAGAATGTTCTTGGATTATCCCTATAAGTTGTCTACAAATGAGTATTTTGCATGATATGCAAATCTCACTTGGGTACGTATTTCATCACCAGATTAGGATCTATAAGAAACGGCGATCACATGTACTATGTATAATGCCGCAAGGCCTAATACGCATTATTGAAGATCTATTTAAGGAGGAGAGGAGGCACTGGAAATGGATTTCGAGTCCCAACCACCGAGGCTCGTGAATTCTACAATTGCATAGTAGGCACTCTATCAAAGGCCTCCATAGTTATCGCCATCGCGGTTAGCACATCCATTTAGATCAAGCCCTAGTACTCCATTATTTGGATTGGACTAGTACATAAGCGGACATTAGAAGTGATTGGCGGAGACGACTTCTAACACTAAAAATACTATTCGTGTAACATCCCAAATTTCCAAATTAGGATGTTAATAGAAGCATATCACTTGCATATCATTCTTTCATGTATATTTGGATGTTGAAATGTTCAAAATGGTTTCCAACTGACAGAAGAGTGAAGATAACATGATTTCTTCAAACCAATGATGGAAAACCTAGGATATGGCCTGGGAATTCTGGATCTTGATGTGATGAACAAGATCTTACTATGAAAGTGGTATGGATATTGGAGAACTTTGAAGGCATAAGGTAAGAAGTAATTTCAAAAAAGTACCTGAGTGAGCAGGTGCTATATGAAGTGACAACTGACGTGGGAGGATCACATTCCTTCAGGGTCTAGCTCATATCAATGAAATATTCCAAAAACGCATTCAAAGGATTGTTGGTGCTGGGGTAAAAACATTTTTCTAGGATGGTGATTAGCATGGAGGTAGACATGGCTGGACATTTTCTTAGGCTCTACAATATAGCCTTCACTAAGAACAGCCCCTTTAGTTCATAATGAAATTTTGGGTGAGGCTTCTTCTCAATGGAATTTGCTGAAATATGGTGTGGGTAACTTTATCTTGCCCAGTGATAAGGATAGGGTGAGGTCGAAGCTAATTAGAATTGTGATTTTTTTTTCTGGCTTCGGGATTTTTTTCCTTCATTTTTCCTTGGTTTTATCCTTTCTGTTAGTTTTTCGGCATACCTCCTTCTTCTAATCTTGCAAATGAAAGGAAAAAGGGTACATGAATTATGCCATAACGTATAAAAACATGGATATAATTGAGCAATCTATATCATGAAATAGTGAAGCAAAATGCACGTATGAATTATCAGTCATGCAAGTGAAGTCATTTAAATTATGATTACAAGTAGTTAGTGACATTAAGATCTTTTATGCCATGGATTAATTCAAATGCATCACTCATAACCCTGCCATGTTTTCTTTTTCTCACCATTTCCATGAACCCGCATATTTGCAAATGTTTGCTATAAGTTTGCTTGATTTTGCACCTCACTTGAGAAAAATTGCTCACGAATATCACTCTTTCTGGTGGTTATAGACTATGGTGAATAATCAAATCAACGTAGGACCTTCCAAGGAAAAATCCATATGTTCCAAATAGTGTTATTCCTACAAAATTAATGTAAACTTTTACTTTCCTGATGACCACCTTAAAATAGATCGAGTTTTATTCTTAGGGAGCATGGGTTGTTTTATTTTATTCAACTCAAGTTGCACACTTTATAAATTTTAGTAAACCATGCCACATAAACGATTGGCGGAGTGAAACACATCAACTCAAAGAACCTATCATTGACCAAAAAGCAGTACAAGAGCGCTAAAGGGAAAATGTCGCGACAAAGCACACGCCTACTTCTAGTACAAAACTACTCTAGCTAAAGTAGCAACACAAATTAAAACTTGAAGTGTGTCTCAAAAATCAAAAGCTAGAATGAAGTTTATCTCTCTCTCTCTCTGACTGTAAAAAAGCCTAGAGTAGGAATACTGGGGAGCATGCCTCAGCGACATTCTACCCCATTTTCCAAAACCCAATTTTATTTCGGTGCCAAATTATTGAGGCAAACGTCTGAATGGTCTCTATTACAAAGAATCCTTGAATGGGATAACTAGACATGCCTGATAAGATAGAGTGACTATTAGACTTGAACCATCTGTGCGCCCTCCATGATGTGCTGGTAATCTTAGCATCAAATCGTGGTTGCGTGACTCATGTGAGTCAACCCTAGACCTATGGTATAGTTACATGTTAATACTACAAATAGATCTTTACCAATTGTCGATTAGTATTTCTGTTAGATCTATTATAAATTATATACTAGTTAAATCGCGAACATGTTTTGGGCTAGGATGATGTGGCAAGAGAAGCAATATGAGGAGAAGTAACACTTGGTCAATTGGCATACAGACTTTGGGGGACTAGGGATTCTGACTCTCAGTGTGATGAACAATAGCTTACTATGCAAGTGGTCATGGAAATAGGAGAATTCTGAAGGCTTATGGCAGCAGATGATATAAAAGAAATACTTGAGTGTTTGAGGTCACGACTGGTATAGGAGGATTACATTTCTTGCAGGGCATGGCTCATTTTAGTGAAATACTCCAAAAACACGTATTCAAAGGATTATTTTTTAGAAAAGCAGGAGGACCTCCGGCCTTTGCATCCGGACAATGCATGCAGCCATTTTATTAATTATTCAGACAAGACCTTACAAAGTCATACAACAGTAAGACTAAAACCACCGTCAAGGCGACATATGTCGCTACTCCTATCCAGTTGATGTAGAGATGCTGATAGTCTGGGCCTAATACCAAACAAACCTCACAGCCAAACCTAACATGTAAGACCCGAGGTCCCAACCAGGACGCCTGTCGGGTATGGGGCACCCACCAGTACGGGGCACTCCTCAACCAGGATGCCTGCCGGGTATGAGGCCGCCCCAGCCACCTGCCACCAATCCATCTTCAGTGCTGTACTGTTGCATCTACCTTGCCCGGTCTAGCTGCCGTCGACACCACTACGATGCCAGACAACGTGACCATCCTGCGCTCGTCCATCCTCACATGCCCACCGGTGAGACCCCGCTGCTCCATGCCGTTGAGACCCGCCATCGTCGATGCGGGAGAAGGCACACCACACCACCTCACGCCTCTTCCATCTGGCGCCGCTCCACAAACGATGCCCCCAATAGGGAACACGACACCGCTGCGTCGCCATCGTCCGATCCGGTGATCTTAGGATTTCTCCAGGAGCGGCACGGGCAGGTTGACAATAGTTGCTTGACGATGCCTTCATCAAGGTAACGACGTCGACGCCACCGTCGCCCGCCATGACCGAAGTCGGCTCGGATTTCACCAACGACTATGTCTCCCCAACTCGCCGCCGGTGCTAATAGTGGGATCCAAGATCCATCACTACCAGCCTGGCCAACCGCCTTCGGTGGAGAAGGTAGCCACCACCACCATGCCCGGCGTCCTCTGTTGGAAATATGCCCTAGAGGCAATAATAAAATGGTTATTATTATATTTCCTTGTTCATGATAATTGTCTATTGTTCATGCTACAATTGTATTAATTGGAAACCGTAATACATGTGTGAATACATAGACCACAACATGTCCCTAGTGAGCCTCTAGTTGACTAGCTCGTTGATCAATAGATGGTTATGGTCTCCTGACCATGGACATTGGATGTCATTGATAACGGGATCACATCATTAGGAGAATGATGTGATGGACAAGACCCAATCCTAAGCATAGCACAAGATCGTGTAGTTCGTTTGCTAAAGCTTTTCTAATGTCAAGTATCATTTCCTTAGACCATGAGATTGTGCAACTCCCGGATACCGTAGGAATGCTTTGGGTGTACCAAACGTCACAACGTAACTGGGTGGCTATAAAGGTGCACTACAGGTATCTCCGAAAGTGTCTGTTGGGTTGGCATGAATCGAGACTGGGATTTGTCACTCCTTATGATGGAGAGGTATCTCTGGGCCCACTCGGTAATGCATCATCATAATGATCTCAATGTGACTAAGTAGTTAGTCACGGGATCATGCATTACGGAACGAGTAAAGTGACTTGCCGGTAACGAGATTGAACGAGGTATTGAGATACCGACGATCGAATCTCGGGCAAGTAACATATCGATTGGCAAAGGGAATTGCATACGGGATTGATTGAATCCTCGACATCGTGGATCATTCGATGAGATCATCGTGGAACATGTGGGAGCCAACATGGGTATCCAGATCCCTCTGTTGGTTATTGGCCGGAGAACGTCTCGGTCATGTCTGCATGGTTCCCGAACCCGTAGGGTCTACACACTTAAGGTTCGGTGACGCTAGAGTTGTTATGGGAAATAGTATGTGGTTAACGAAGGTAGTTCAGAGTCCCGGATGTGATCCCGGATGTCACGAGGAGTTCCGGAATGGTCCGGCAGTGAAGATCGATATATTGGACGAAGGGTATTGGAGTCCGGAAGTGTTCCGGGGGTACCAGGCTATGGCCAGCATGACCGAAAGGTGTTTCGGGAGCCCCGGCAAGTGTTGGAGGGCTTCATGGGCCAAAGGGGAAGGGGAAAACCAGCCCACTAAGGGGTGGTGCGCCCCCCCACACCCTTTCCCACATTATTTGGGGAGGTGGGGCGCCTCCACCTGGCTTGGGAGGCAATCCTCCACCTGCTTGGCTTGGGCGCCAAGTCTCCCTAGGATTTTCCCTAGGGAGATCCAATCTGCTTGGCCGCCGCCCCCAAGGGTAAACCCTAGGGCGCCTCCCCCTCTCTCCTTTCCCCTATATATAGTAGAGGGGTGGGAGGGCAGCCGCACCTCTTCCCTGGCGCAGCCCTCTCCCTCCTCCAACACCTCCTTCTCCTCCGTAGTGCTTGGCGAAGCCCTGCTGGAGAACCACGAGCTCCACCACCACCATGTCGTCCTGCTGTCGGAGTTCTCCCTCAACTTCTCCTCTCCCCTTGCTGGATCAAGAAGGAGGAGATGTCCCCGGGCTGTACGTGTGTTGAACGCGGAGGCGCCGTCCGTTCGGCGCTAGATCGGATCTTCCGTGATTCGAATCGCCGCGAGTACGACTCCATCAACCACATTCTTGTAACGCTTCCGCTTAGCGATCTTTAAGGGTATGAAGATGCTCATCCTCTCCCTCTCTTGTTGCTAGAATCTCCATAGATTGATCTTGGTGATGCGTAGAAAATTTTGAATTTCTGCTACGTTCTCCAAGATCCTCGTGCCACGAAGATTACCCAGGGGGGATCTCCTCTTGCCGTTGTCGAGACGAGGTGCAGCCGCAGTGGATCTCGATCTAAACCTCTCGGGCCCAGATCAGATCTCATCGCAGCCAAAATCTCATCCGCCAAACTACCGCCGGAGATCTCCTGGCCGCCGCCAACCCGCTGCGCATTGCCGTTGGAGGAGGGAGATGGACGCCGCTGCCCCAACGTGTTACCGCCGGCCGAGGACTGCGTCGTTGCCGCCGCCTCACCACAGGGGCTTCGCCCCGCGTCGTCCTCAGCGACGACGGTGGTAGTGGGAGGCGATGGAGGGGGAGGGCTGAGGGCGGTGTGGACAGGGACTCCCCGGGTATTCAAAGGATTGTTAGTGATAGGGCAAAAACACTTTTTTGGGATGGTGTTTGGTGTTGAGGTAGACCCGGTTTAATAGTTCCTTAGGCTCTACAATATAGCCTTCTCTAAGAACATCACATTGCAAGAAGCCCAGAAAGATGGCCTGGATTCCTCTAGTTTCAGAGGGAATTAATCTACAGGGGAGGCTTTTTCTCAGTGGAATAAGTTGAAAGATGTTACGGATAATTTTATCTTGCCTGGGGAAAAGGTAGTAACTAAATAAAAAAGGTGATTCCAAAGTTAAAGACTTGTTTTGCACCTCAAAGTCGGGTTACTTGTGAATACAAGATCATTTTGAAATTAAAGATATGACTGAAGATTAAGATCTTTCTTTGGGTGATGTTGAAGAGTAAAATTCTGATAAATATAACTTGGTCCATAGAGGATGGGCTGGTAATGAGTAGTGCCGCTTCTATTGCAAGAAATATACAATGGATCACCTCTTTGTTTGGTTATAATATGAC
>NC_057798.1:17925771-17926095 GCF_018294505.1 Triticum aestivum | reverse complement strand
GCCGTCGGAGGCGTCTCTAGCATGACGAGATCTGCCATGGGAAGTTAATGTATAGCTCAGCACTTTCTGGAGCTCTGCGGCGCAATTGTTCTTCTGAACCAGCTTAGTTTATCATCACAAGCTCGATCGGTTGCTTATAAGCTAGCCAGGCAGAGTACTTGAAACGACAACCGCTGTGGGGTGCACTGAACTTGGAGCACTTAGTTAGGCGACAACGTAGCTTTCACTCTTGAAAACATACAAGGTAGTCTTTGGGTCTTGGTTACATGTTTTATGAACTTTCTATGACCCCTCAAAAAAGAAGAGGTGGAAAATACAACGGAC
>NC_057798.1:17914700-17925646 GCF_018294505.1 Triticum aestivum | reverse complement strand
GGATAGGGACAAGTTGCCTGAAAAAATATTGGGGACGTCCATTTTTTTTCTCAGTGCAGGAAAATCAAAATCGACTTGCAATTATTTGGGTCAGTCAATTTTTGAGGATCACTCGACCCTTTGCAACCACCGAACAGAAGCCTACTAAGTACTTGGGCACACTGGCGGAGCTCCATGTGTTCTTATAAACTACGCGCTATCTATCACCAGTAGTAACCGTCGGGTCGAGTGGGTAACCGTAGGCGCCCGGTAGGCTGGGCCAGTTGTGAGCGGAGCCTCTGCATCGCCAAATGTCGTGGTTCACTACAATCATCATTTAGATGGGCCGGCCTTTCTCGGTTATTTCATCTACTTTGCCCGAAACAATCTTTCCCTTTTTCTTCTCCCTAATTTAAATGAATACCGTCCGGTTGGTTTGAGTTTGCATCAAATTTCATCAACTTCGTTAAAAAAATTTGGAATTCAACCAGACATATGCTGCTAGCGTACTGGTCCCCGTCTGCAATCTGATATGGTGTCCGTTTTGTGGGTTGGCGTTGGAGATGCCCTAACAAAACTTACTAGTGGCATGCGGACTAGAAGCCACGCCACCAGGCCTGAACCAAAACCAAGCCTGACCTAGCCTGTTGTCTTCCTCCTCCTTCATTCGTCTCGCGTCTCTCACCCGACTCTCTACTACTCCCTCTGTCCCATAATATAAGAACATTTTTGACAATAGTGTAGTGTCAAAAACGTTTTTATATTATTACTGAGGGAGTAGTCACTAGTGGCAATACATTTTTACCAAAGAATACAAACTTCTCTTTTTGCGGGTTAATGGAAAACAAACTTTAGCTATGTGATGTTCACTCTAGAAGGTGGGGGTCAGAATGATGGACAGTACTATAGGAGAAAGGGTAATTGGATTCCGATTCTTTGCCCTTCAATCATGTATCACACGAGCTATACATGGATGTGAATTAGCGAGCAATATGAATGTGTAATAACCAGTTAACCAATGGTTTGAGCGTGGGTAAGTCGTCAACATCTCCCGCATGCTCATGGAAGCACAGCACTGAGACTAACATGAGCCGTTTCCTGCAGCTAGTGCGTGTGTGGAAGAGAATTGATCCGGACACTCGTGCATCATGTGCTACCTGCAGCTAGTAGGCCGTGTATGGATGAGAATAGACCCGGACAGTGAACGTACGGGTCGACGGACACCCACAGAAATGCGGACATTGAACGTACGGGTCGACGGACACCCACAGAAACCCGGCCAGCCTTCACCGTACCAAATTCCAACGCAAAACCGAACTGGCGTCACCGTACCAAATTTTGGCATGGCCAAGAGACGGCAGCCAGGACCGTCGCCTCGGTTGGCTCCCATGAATAACACATTTTAGTGATGATACTTCCAGGATTTTTCTTCTGTCGGGTTCTGCTAGCCCGTGTTCTTAATTTCTCTACTTCATAGTCTTAGTTCAGAGTTCTGTCATTTATTTTGGCTCGAAGGAAATAACATTTAGAGCATCTACAACTATATACAACAAATTTGATCTCTCAAACTCCATAGACAGGGATCGGTCAGACATGAAATTGACGTTTCCACAACCAGATGCCTCAGTTAGCTAGTAATCCTCAAATCCATACAATTACATGCACATGAAACCTAAACATAAGCGGAGCTTGTCCGGCTCCGCCGTGCCCTAGTTCGGCGGCTGGAAGTGCCACTCGGACTATTGATGCAGTGGTCGGCAATGTAGAGTAGGACATGGGACTCACACCGGCTCATGGGACTCGAGGCGTCGTCGTCTCCCATGCCCTACTCTTCCTCATCAGAGGCCGTCAGTTGCTGCACGTTGCTGGTCAAAGTGAGGTCAATGAAGGATCTATCACGGTCGGAGAATCGTAAATCTTTATATGCCTATAACACTCTTAAATGAGAAGGATTTCCATAAAAATTTTAAGGTTCCTTCTCACAGGCAAAGTCTGAATGAACGAAAGACTCCATGTGACCTAGCTCAGCAAAGGCCTTCCCTGAATATGTCAATTGGAAGAGCTCATGGAGATGATCAAGTGAAGAACGTCTCCAAGTGAGTGGCCAGCATTCACTTAATTTGCTCTCTATCAATTTGTCCAACCAAAAGAATGTGGACCCTCCAGAATGCATTGAACTTGCATGAGGCGACATGAATAGTATATGTGGCCACGTGGGGCAATGAAAGGAGTCACTAACTGATTAAATAATTATTATGTACGTAAGGATGCTGGCTCCCCGGCTGTCCTATAAATACCCGCAGAACTAACCAGCTAAGATGCACCAAAAGCAAGAGTGTCTTCAAACACAACTGTTAAAACATCTGTCCATTACGGATCAGTCCCACAAATTGCCTTCTATCCTACTTCATACAACACCCTGACCAGCTCATGCAATATGGCTCTTGGTACTCTGGTTATCATGGCCACCATGCTGGTGTATTTTCTCTTGAAAAATAAAAGAGTGCTATTGTCCCAGCAGCAACGGGGGCGACGAGGCAGGCTGCCCCCGGGGCCTGCGGCGCTGCCCATCATCGGTAACATGCATCAGGTGATTCTGAGCAAGCCGGCGGTGTTCCGATGGATCCACGCCCTGCTCAAGGAGATGAACACAGACATCATGTGCCTCCGTCTCGGAGCTACTCATGTCATTGTTGTAGCATGTCCACAGATAGCCTCTGAGGTACTAAGAAAGAATGATGAAGTTTTTGCCTCCCGTCCCACCACCTTCGCCTCAGGCATATTCAGCTTCGGGTACAAGGGCTCCATCTTCTCACCGCACGGAGACCAGTGGAAGAAGATGAGGCGCGTCCTCACTGTTGAGATCCTCGCCTCGTCCATGGAGCGAAAGCTCCACCACCTCCGGAAAGAGGAGTACGACCACCTTGTGAGGTACATTAATAAAACTCACTGCAGCGACATGGCATGTCCAGGCAACATTGTCAACGTCCGTCATGTAACCCAACACTTCGTTGGCAACATGATAAGAAGGCTTGTGTTTGGTAAAAGATACTTCAGTGACCTACCAGCTTCATCCACTAGTGGGCCTGGACATGATGAGGTGGCACATGTTGCCGCTCTCTTCATGGCTCTTAACCATCTCTACAGCTTCTGCATGTCCGACTACTTCCCAGCCCTCGTAGGCCTCGACCTGGATGGCCATGAAAAGGTTTCCAAGGATGCCATGCAAACACTCAACCGGTTGCATGATCCCATTATAGAGGAGCGGATCCGCGAAAGGTCATCCACTCTTGAGAAATGTGGTGAAAAGAAAGAGGCAAGAGACTTTTTGGATGTCCTGGTTCATCTTAAAGATGCAGAGGGACAGCCATTGCTGTCCCTACAAGAAATTAGAGCACAAACAGCGGTTAGTATGTCACCTTAAGCTCAATAGAAAGTTCATTCATTGTTCTTTGAGCCATATTATACATGTATTGACCTTTTCTGTTGCGTTGTACTTATTACTTTATTTATTCTCACATTTATGGATGTAGGAAATGATGTTTGCAGCAGTCGATAACCCATCTAATGCGGTTGAGTGGGCACTCGCTGAGATGATGAACTTGCCAGAGATCATGCAAAAAGCAACCGAGGAACTTGATGTTGTCGTTGGTAAAGATAGACTAGTGCAGGAGTCTGACATTCCTCAGCTAAACTATCTCAAATCGTGCATCCGGGAGGCCTTCCGCTTACACCCATACCATGCTCTTAACGTACCCCATGTCGCCATGGCGGACACAACTATTGCTGGATACACCATCCCCAAGGATAGCGACATACTTTTAAGCCGGCTTGGACTTGGCCGCAATCCCAAGATTTGGACTGAACCACTGGAGTTTCAGCCTGAGAGGCATTTGAACACTGCGAATGTACTTCTCACTGATCCAGGCCTACGTTTCATTTCATTTAGCAGTGGGAGGAGGGGTTGTCCTGGGATTTCACTTGGTACCTCTATGACAATGATGTTGTTCGCAAGGATGTTGCAGGGATTCACTTGGACAAAGCCTCCCGGCGTTAAGAGTATCAGTCTCCAAGAACGCAATGCGGGCCTTACACTAGCTGAACCCCTTGTTCTGCAAGCTACACCAAGATTGGCTGCACATCTCTATACGATCCAATTAAATAGATTTAGTGTGCGTGTTCTCATTTATGTTTCAATAAAATGTATCTGGAACTAGTGTATGTTACATGTTTCTGGCGCTACGTTCGGTTCTCTTGTAATGTTATGACACTACATGTGTGCAGAAACAAAGAAGCAATCGGTGATTGCATCACTAATGTAATGTGTGTACTTATCATTATGTAAAAAAAACCTCTGTACTTTCCATTATGGTGTACCATGCAAATAATCCTTGGAATTGCACGAAAGTTTTATGTTTATGTTGTATACATGCCTGGATGTACAATTGTGTGCCCAGCTTTGACTCCATCTTACCATTATGTCATTCATGCATTAATATGTTCTGTATTGCCAAATTGTTGTTCTATGAACTAAGTTTTTTTACTCTATTAACTAGGGCTCCTTTTGTTGTGAGAAATCTTTTCTTCTGAGATATAAAAGCTCTATATCACTGGGAATATGCCGGTCCGATGTGTGACCCATTCTAGGTAGTGGCTTGGATGAGGCATCCGGCTTTAGATGTTAGGCTTTGGTGCGATGTCTGTTTGGTATTAGGCCCGAACATTCGGCACCCCTTCATCAAGGGATAGGAGTAGCAACAGGCGTTGCCAAGATGGTGGCTTCAGACTTATTGATGTATTATCATGTAAGGTCTTTGGAAATAATTAATAATATGGCTACATGCATTGTCCAGATGCAGAGGTCGGGGGTACATCCTCCTTTTCTTAAAAAAAATAGAAGTTGTATCACGATGCATTTGAGTAGAAAGAAGCTTATACATAATGATTAACGAGTCGGGCAGGTTCGCCATCAACGAAAAGGCGAAAAAAGGAAAATGCTCATCCTAATCAGGCTCAAGGCCCAGTTCATTTCCCTTTGAAACAACCAAAATTCTGAATAACTAGACTGCAGTAGATTCTGCTTAATAATCAAGTGAAACAGGTTGTCCAAAGAGATGTCTTGATGCTTGAAAATGATGCGAGAATTCTTATTTTGGACGTAATTTTCTAGTTTTCATATGTTTAATGAATTGTATTTTGCAGGAGCGTGTATTGTCAGGCTAGTGGTTATTCTTGATAATGCTACGAGTAAGTTCTTTTGTTTGGTTTGTACTGTCAGCTTTTCGTTTATTGCTGCAGGTTCTTCATTTCAATAATTTCACTTCATTTCATCAGTGCAACAACAGAGACAGAAAGAAAAAATTATTGCTGAATTACACGGGCAAAGTTGCTATACTAATTACACTTTTCGGCATAGACTGCAAATTAGTCTAAAGAACATAATCGCCGTTATCCGCAGGTGTCTATGGAATCAATTATCTACCTGTGGCATAGATCATAACATACATCGTACAAGTTGGATCCATGCAATGAATTCTATATCTACTATTACAAAAGGAAAAAAGATCAGTTTTAAGTATTCTATAGAATAGGTGGAGATAGAGTTTCCAAGTTTACATTGTACCAATCTGCTCGTTTTTCTTTTAGGTAGCATGATATTCGGGAATTAAAAAAGTGATTGTTCCTAAAGTATTTTCATTTTTTCTTAATTTTCTTAGATTAATTGTGCATTTTGTTGAATTTTATTTTTATTTTAATCATTAATTTCATATTATAAAAATGTGGTAACTTTTAATTTTGCTGGAAATTATAATCTAATTGTTTTTTATTGTTTTCGAAACACTTATGGCCTTTCGGTTTATTTCTGTCTCTTTTTGTTTAAATTTTTGTCCGGCAGACAGTCAGACCTGCAAATCCGTTGGAATGCAGTTTTTATCAGTTGTTGATTTATTTTATATGTTTTTAAGAATTTGGTTATCTATATATTTCATTATGCCCAATGATCTGCCATGTGTTCTGCTGACAATCTAGTCGATGGTGAATTATGAATCCCTAATCCAAATGTGGAGCCATGTTAACACCAAATACAAAATAGTACATGTCTCCGGGGAAAGGGCAGGTCTGAGACTGGGACTCCCAGCCACCTCATTTAAGAAATAACTCCAACTGAGTTTTGAGCTAGCAATGCTCGAGTTTTATTTGTTTTACAAGTTCTCTTTATTAGTTTCATTAACTTTAAAAATATGCAGAAACAATGTTTATAAATCATATGCGTATATGTATCTCAAAAGGTACTTTCGAAATATGTAATTTTGTTGATTTGAGAACTATGCTATTATTGAATTTTGCTGGCTGATATAGTTGATGGTGGATTTATTAATTCCTGTTTATAGCCTGCAGACGTGGAGAATCGATAGTCATGCACTTTTGCTAGATTTAATTTCCACAATACTCTTTCGGGTTCCAATAAGAAAAGTCCTCATGTTCGATACTAACACGGTTTCCTGTGCTAAATTACATACCATCATGCTATCCTAATCTAGGAGAGTAGTTTTGCATAAAGGGCGCCTTTATTGACTCATAATATGGCATCTAGGAGATACGTACAATGAGTACACACCAGGTTTCTGCGTGGTTAAGATGTACATCACGGCAATCGACGTCTTCTGGTCTATATCAATGACCTCCTGGTCATTGCTTTTACATGTTCCCTAGTTTAAACAAGTTTGATCCGCAGCGGCAACGAGCTTTGTTTGTCACATGTGGCCAGTGGATGCATGGCGAAGAAGACTTTGGTACCCTGAAGGGTTGGATGTAGTTTTCAATTTTATAGAGAGCTCTTGTAAGGGTTTGTGCTACTTAATATAGGTGGCTTTTTCGGAAAAGGAAAAGATGCACACGGCCCACACCTGGTTCTAGTAGGCTAATTTATTTTTCCACACTTGATTATTGGTTGTATCAGTGATGTTGCTTTACCAAGAAAGCTTTTTCCGAAACCCTAGTTTCTGAAAAAATACCTATTCCTTTTAACACCAAATACAACATAATACTGTACATGTGTCCAGGGTGACAGGGCAATTCCGAGACTGGGACTCACAACCAACCTTAGCTTGTCTTCTACTCCCTCCGTTCCGAAATAGATGACCCAACTTTGTACTAAAGTTAGTACAAAGTTGGGTCATCTATTTTGGAACGGAGGGAGTAGCTGTGACTTGTGATTATTACAATCACTGATACTAGCCGGTCCTCCCTGACAGGGTGTGTACGAGAAGAGAAGAGAGGAGTCAAGGCAGCCACAGTCCGCACGATCGCACGGGCGAAACGCGCGGGTCCGAATTGTCATCGGGAGCACGTCGGAGGTCGTCACATCTGCAGCAGCTGGCATATGTGAGACCAGTACGTGACGTACATCTGAAAAACGAGCAAGTTAATCATGTAGTCCTACCCTGTTAGTAAGTGGCTCTGCGTTCGTGGATGAGAACGTCCACAAGATTAGTCTCACAAGGCGATTCGGTGTCCGTCGTACGTAACTTGTCCATCATTGGTTATGTAGGCAATAGTACTATAGATTGGACTGGAGAGAAAGGCTTCAGAACCTTAACGTGCGATCTAGAACACGACAGTGAAGAGACAGCCGACGGCGATGACAGTAGGAGCCTGTGCACATTCGAACGGTCGACAAATGGAATTTCTCTTGGCTGTCCCGGATGCATCTGCACTTGCCAATTTATAATCGTTAAGATAAAGCTTTTTTTTCTAAGACACCTATTTGCTCGCCAGTGCATTTGAATGTAGAGCCGGGGAGTTGTTGATCTCTCTTAGAGCATCTCCACCCGCCCCCAGGACACCTTTTTAGGCTCGGGCGGCGCCTTATCCAGGCGAAACCCAGCGCGTTGGTGGCCTCTGGAGGCGCCGGCGGAAGTTCCGGCGAATCATGTCTCCCCGCATGTCCTTTTTCTTGGCCCATTTAATCATTTCGCTCACAAACTTTTGGTCGGGGTGGGGTGTGGCTGGGAAGATGCCCTTCCCATGCATTTCTATTTCGTCCGGATGAAGCATTTGGCTTCCAAGACACCAACTTTTTTGGTTCGGTGGGGTTCTTGGGGGCTCCAACGGCCGGAGATGCTCTTATGTTTTCTAATTAGACTCCCCTCCCTAGGCGCTCCGGCGGCAGAAGGGTGGGGGAGGGGGACCCCGGATCTGGACGTACGATGTGGAAATAAGGTGTGGGCTTGCGTCTCAGGCGGTCCCGCGTTCGGGGGAGCAGTCTTCGACGCATATGGAAATAATGTCCTCCCAATCCTTGCTCCGCCTCAACGATGGCGCTCAAGGCTTCAGCGCTGAACGACCAGTGGATGTTGGTCATGTTGTTGCTGTGGGAGATAACGGTGGTAGCAGTACCATTGGCCGTTTTTTCCTCGAGCTTCGTCCGCGTCGTGGCAGCGGCTTACGCAGCATCACTTGGAAGCTTCGAGAGTTTGTGCAAGCTTTGGGTGGTTGGCGTTTTTGTTTTCGTCCTATGGAGCAGCGACGGTGTGCCATCTTCGGGTGCTTCTATGTTGGCTTGGTCAGCCTCGAGGCTCTCAACTCTTGGACTTGGAATCTGGCGACTATGACTTCATCTCCGAAATGTTTGACAGTGTGCGTTAGACTACAATGCTCGCCCGAATCTAGCAATGGGGAGGCTATCGGAGCGGCTGCGGCGGCGCACCATCGGCCCATCTAGGAGATTGGAGGAGCGAGGCACCCTAGGGACTTAATTGTAATATCTATCTTTTCTTACGGGTGTCTCATTGTTTGATCTGTGGCTAATAGATCTGAGGGTCTTTTCAATTTTTCTTCAAAAAAAAATCATACTATGTAACCTTATCTTTTATAAACATAATGTTCTCTAATAGTTTCTAGCATATACTAATTTCCCAAAATTTATGATCTTTTATGTTTGTCTCTTTTGTTTGCACCGAATTTGCTGTATGGCGTGTCAGGGTACCAAGAGGTAGCCGGGGAATTGATAGTCAGGTTGGAAAATCATTTGCTTGGCTGATCACACCACTTTGATGAAGATCAAGGACGATGATCAACTGTGTAAATAATTTGATGATGTTTTTTTATGCGTGAGATACCATGCAACTAAGTGGGGTGTGCCTGGCACTACAAAGAACACCAGAGGTAATACAAATTACAACAGACCCATGGACCACCTAGCAGTTGCATGGTTTCTCACGCATAAAAAACATCATGAAATTATTTGCACTGAGACAGGGGCCTAGAGGCGGCAATGAGCTTTGCTCACTGAGCGCTAGCAGTGGATGCAAGAGGAGTAAGACTTCGGTACCCTCAAAGATTTGAATGGTTTTTTCAAATTCTGAAAGGGTGTTTTTATAAGGGTATGTGCTACTTAACTTTTTGGCCTTTTCGCAAAGAAAGAAGATGCACAGAGCCAACACCCGGTTCCAACGGACCTATTTATTTTCACTAGGACAATGCCCATGCATTGCAACAGAATATAAATATTCTAGTTCGTTAGGTTGTGATTTAACTGCCCATATGAATCTGATTGTGTAAATAAATGTTTATTAAATCGTGACCGTGATTTACCTAGGCCTTATATTTTGATGAGAAGTTTGACATGTAAATAAAAGTGGAATTAGTTCAGAAAGTAAGTAAATTAAGATGATTGATTATCATATGAGGATGGTTGAACGAAGGGGTAGTGAGAAGGAAAGTAAAACATGATACCTTACATTCTCTTTAACTAGTGTATATAGCGCTAGAGATTACTTGTTTTTTTATTTGCGGAAAACTTTTGATTTATGCATCTTCAATCGCGGCAGTACGATGAAAACCAGAAATAACTAAGCTTTTTACACAGAGATTACTTGGTTAAACTTGGATTCGTGGTTGTATTGGTGATGTTTCTTTATCTGGAAAGCTGGATGAAATCCTAGTTTCTGAAAATTATCAATCCCTTTTAAAACCAATAAAAAAATACTTCATCAAATTTGAACTACAACCACCACCTTTATTTTAGATCGGATGGAGTAATACATGTCTCCAGAGGACAGGGCAATTCTGAGACTGGGACTCACAACCAACCTTAATTAGCTTGTCTTCTAGCTGTGGCCTGTGATTATCACAGTCACGAACACTGGCCTGTCCTCTATATCTATGTACGCATCATCATGTGGTGCAGACAAACAGCGTGTGCGTATGAGAAGAGAAGAGAAGAGTCAAGGCAACGAAACCCGCACGATCCCACGCACGTTATCATCGGGACCATAACGTAGTACGATCTGGACTGCTGCTCTGACTCTAGAGCACGACAGTGAAGAGACAGACACGGCGACGACAGTACGATCCTGCAGCGAACGGTCGACAAATGGAATTTCTCTTGGCTGTCCCGGATGCATCGCCCTTGCCAATTTCAGATCTTTAAGAAAAAGTATTTTTTTTTCCAAGCCACCTATTAGCTCGCCTGTGCATTTTCTAATGTAGAGCCCGGGAATGTTGCTCTCTCTTCCGTTGTCTACATAAACCTAAAAAATAAATCATACTCCCTCCGTCCGGAAAAGCTTGTCCCTTAAATTGATGTATCTAGCATCAAGTTAGTGCTAGATTCATCCATTTGATGGACCAGCTTGGGACATTTTTTTCCGGACGAAGGGAGTACTATGCAGCCTTATCTTTTAGGAACATAATGTTTTCTAATAGTTTCTAGCTTACATGTATTTTCCTTATGATCTTCTTTTATGTATGTCCTTTTTTCTTTTCTTCGTCAAATGGGCCATAGGATGCACAATTCCAGTCAGGCTACTGAAGAGGTAGTAGGGGAATTGATAGTTTGGGTTAGAAAATCATCTGCTTGGCCGATCACATCACTTCGATGAAAATCAAGGATGATGATCAATCTTTCAAATCATTTCACGACGTCTCACTTTCATTGATTAGACAGGGGGCAACAAAGAATA
>NC_057798.1:17907604-17912951 GCF_018294505.1 Triticum aestivum | reverse complement strand
CCGGTAACATAAATTTACTTAGAAGATTTTATTTCGTTACATGCATGATTTTGGAACTAACAGTAATTTCTCCTTCAGGCGCACAGTTAGTCCAAACACCTCTGTCATATCAATGTCTTTCCTCTCAACCCCTATTGGCAGTTCCCAGTTGAAATGGTACATCAAGTTTGCCAACATAAGCTCAACAGTCATGATTCCAAGGTTTATACCAGGGCATATCCTGCGTCCTGCCCCGAACGGCAAGAGTTTAAAATTACTCCCTACAAAGTTGACATGCACATCACGGCCTTCCTCTGTAAATCTTTCAGGTATGAATTCTTCACTTTCCTCCCATGAGCTAGAGTCTCTACCAATGGCCCATACATTGACAAAGACATGCGTCCCAGCAGGAATCATGTACCCATCGATGCTGCAGTCAGCCATGGCAAGGTGTGGAGCAAGTAAAGGTGCAACAGGATGAAATCGGAATGACTCCTTTAGGACTGCTCTTAGGTATGTCATACTGCTAATGTCGGCTTCATTAACAATTTCCTGTCCCTGGGGTTCGATACTCCTTACCTCGTCTTGTAGCTTCCCAATCAGGCGGGGCCTCCTCATGAGCTCAGCCATTGTGAATTCGAGGGTGTTAGATGATGTGTCAGTTAAACCGAAAAATACATCCTGTAGATATCAATTAATTAGTACACTATAATATTTTTTATTTGTAATAATCTGGAAGGTATTATATTTACTTACGGTTAGGAGAGCTTTCATCTGCTCTCTTGTGAGACCATACTCGAGCTGAACAGACAAGAGAATATCGACGAAATTACTACCCTGGTTATCTAACACTGACTTGTCCTTGTTCTCATGATAATCGATCACCTTGTCCAGCAGATCGGCCCATCTATGCCTTAGTCTCTCAGCCTTTGCACGAACTGTCCTTTTAAGCAGTCCTACCCTAGACAATGTTGGGAAGTACTCCTCCACCTTGAACCCTCCTAGCAGCAGTGAGGTATCATTGGTGAGGTCTTGGAACAACTTGCTCTGTCCTTCTTTTAGGAAGAATTCTCCGGACACGATGCGACATGCCATGTCATATGTGAATGTCTTGAGCAGCTCACTCATGTCCACCACACCACCGACTGCGGCGGCCTCGTGAATCTTGGCCACCACCAAGCTCACCTATGATGGCATGCACAATTGTTAGCAGAGGGCACAATGAAAGTGAATTTTCTTTATTTTGTTTCTGACATGGTAAGTTTGTGAAAATGCTAAGAAAATTACCAACAAGGCTCGACAGTAGGAAATCATTGAATAAAAAGGGACGTCCTATCTGATGGTAACTGACATATTAACTAGAAAAAATCAAGCTCCCAATTTTTTTTAGAAATGTGGAATATCCTAACTAGTGGATGTTGTCTATTCATCAGTTAACTGGAGACCGTCTAAGCCCTGACCTCTCTTTTCTTGATTGTTGCTGGTGTTGAGTAGTATGAGCGTTTCCATGTTCCTATGTCTGATGGATTTTCAAGCCATGACCTTTCCTCTCGCAATTGCTAGGACCTCAGTGTGCCAATTGGATTGAGTTGGTTTCGAGACGAGAGTGGTTTTCCAGCTCCCGGGTGCCTAGGCACCCTCTATGAACATTAAAATCAAAACAAATAGGAAAAAATCTAAAACTTTGCAGAATCAAAGCTGGTCAAACTATGTAGGCGCTTGCAAGTTTTCATACCAAAAAACCATTCGAGGAGCTCTACACACGAAAAAGATCTCAGTGCTTGAAGTTTTGAGCATTTTTAGCACTGAAATCTGAAACTCGTTCATACACCTTTCTCTACATAATATTTTGGCATGAAAACTTGCAAGAACCTACAAAGTTTGATCATCTTTGATGTTACAAAGTTTCAGATTTTTTTTGATTTTACTATTCATAGACGGTGCCTAGGCCCGACTGTTGCCTCTGAGTTTCCACGAAAGTGGAAGCGCGGGACGATGGCCGTGCTGGGCGTCACCAAGGACGTGAGAAGGGGAGCCTTGGCGCAGTGGTAAAGCTGCTGCCTTGTGACCATGAGGTCATGGGTTCAAGTCCTGGAAACAGCCTCTTACAGAAATGTAGGGAAAGGCTGCGTACTATAGACCCAAAGTGGTCGGACCCTTCCCTGGACCCTGCGCAAGCGGGAGCTACATGCACCAGGTTGCCCTTTTTTATAGACGGTGCCTAGGCACCGGGAGCTGTCACACCTTTCTGTTTCGAGATTTCTTAATGACGCACAAGCTATATTATTTACCCTCATGATCTATGGTTAGCTTTTCTTTCAAATTATTAAATATTAATTAAATATGATAATATATTTTTGTCCGACGGACCTGCACTACGTCGCCTTGTCGATAGACAGACCAGCCCATTTTCTAATTTTCTTCTGGTCAACTCGCCATCTAATTTTGATTTTTAACAATCCACAATTTTCTTCATCGTCTTAAATATTAAGTTTTTTGGTTTGGAAAGGATGAAGTTTATGCATTTTTCAATTATATGTCTTCATAATGTGTTTCACGCCGAGATATTAAAAATAATTCTATCAAATGTGGTGTGGCGAAAACTAGAAAGTCATTGAAACTTACCTCCTCCATGATGGCGCTGCGGAAAGACTGCACCTTTCTAACGCTCAGCATGTGGTTGGTGAGGAGCTTCCTTGCCTGCCGCCAGCCTTGGCCATATGGCGCAAAGCCGGTGTTGGACGAGCTGTACATGAGGATGTCGGTGACCATGGAGTGTGGCCGTGACGCGAAGACATGGTCGTGCGTGCGCAGCACGGCCTCTGCAGCACGCGGCGACGACACGACGAGCGTCGGCACGGCGCCAAGACGGAGGAGCATCACGTCAGGGCCATGCTTCCTGGCGAGGCTGCGGAGCGAGACGTGCGGGAGCGAGCCGAGGAGGTGCAGGTGGCCGATGATGGGCAGCGCCGATGGTGATGGCGGGAGTCTGCCTGCAAGCTGTTGCCTTTTTCCTGTCTTCCAAGTGAACCAGTAATAAAACACAAACAAGAGGAAAAGCGGGAAGAGGAATAGAAGCCATGCCGTCGGAGGCGTCTCTAGCATGACGAGATCTGCCATGGGAAGTTAATGTCTAGCTCAGCACTTTCTGGAGCTCTGCAGCGCAATTGTTCTTCTGAACCAGCTTAGTTTATCATCACAAGCTCGATCGGTTGCTTATAAGCTACCAGGCAGAGTACTTGAAACGACAACCGCTGTGGGGTGCACTGAACTTGGAGCAATTAGTTAGGCGACAACGTAGCTTTCATTCTTATAAACATACTGTACAAGGTAGTCTCTGGGTCTTGGTTATATGTTTTATGAACTTTCTGTGACCGCTCAAAAAAGAAAAAGTGGAAAATATAAGGGACCGGCTAGGGACAAGTTGGCTGAAAAAATAATTTGGGCACGTCCACTTTTCTCAGTGCAGCAAAATCAAAATGGGCTTGCAATTATCTGGGCCAGTAAATTTTCTAGAGGAGCACTCGACCCTTTGCAACCACCAAACAGAAGCCTACTAAATACATGGGCATGGTTTGAAACATAACAGAAATTGACCCAATACCTGTTAAGACACAAGGCAAAAATAAAAATAAATGAACAGAAATAAAGGAAACAAAATATGAAGTTTCCCAAGGAAGAATGAATTTGTGGCGTTGGTATTACCCGTTATGAAGAAAGAAAATAAAAAATAACAAAAATTACACACAATTTACATAGAAATTGCGCATTTTGCATTAGCAAAAAATACACACATATAATAAAACCGCTGGAGCTCTGCGTTGCAATTGTTCTTCTGAACCAGCTTAGTTTATCATCACAAGCTTGATCGGTTGCTTATAAGCTAGTCAAGCAGAGTACAAAAACCAACAACCGTCGTGGGGTGCACTGAACTTGGAGCAATTAATAAGGTGACAACGTAGCGTTCATTCCTACACACATAGATCAATCAAGGATATAAATAGTTCAAACAATAAAAATTTGGAAAAAATAACAATAAGTAATTCAATTCAATTTAAAAAATGCAGTTAATGAAAAGATAAATATTATTCAGAGGATAAAGTTCAAACATAAAATTAATGGTTTCCAGTATAAATCTGCGTATGCTTCACAAAATTACTGAGTAGTTACAAGTGTGCTTATTAATGTCGAAGTTGTGGATGTATCTCTAGAAAGTTGACAACATGCTCTGGAACATGTACCTTAGGCCTCTAAATATAAGAGGTATGGCGAGCATCGTCAGCCTCATCCTCCACAATATATTATGCATGATCATAGAACAAGTCATCATCTCCCACAGTGTCTCAGGTTCCCACCTATTTGCAGCTCCATGAACAATAGCCCAACGAAGTTGGAGCACTCGGAATGACCCCTCCACATCCTTCCTAGCAGCTCCTTGCATTTATGCCAAGAGAAAACTTTTGCTACCTAGGCTCGGGGATAGTCATCATAAACTGCTGCCAGTAAGGATACATACTATGGGCAAGGTAGTACCCCATGATGTAATCATGGCCATTGACGGTGTAGTTGCACGACAGAGCATCTCGGCCCATCGCAAGGTCTCTTAAACATCAGAGATCGCTGAAGCACGATATCATTGTGAGACCTTGGCACAAAGAAAGCATGCCAAATCCACAAGTCTTTTGATGCCACTGCTTCAAATATGACATGTTTGATGTGACCTTGGTACTAGTAGAGAAATGCATAAACACATCCTATGCTAGTGGCGTGCCACACACTAGCCACTGGTATTATTCAAAGTAAATGTGGCGTGGCCAAAATTGTGGTGTGCTAAAATATGCCCATGCCACTAGTAAGCTAGCCCCAGGGGTGGGACATGGCCCGAGTTACTAGTGGCATGCCAACATATAACAATGGCACTACTGATGTGTTGTTGGTGGTGTGCGAATAGTTTGCATGCCACTGGTATCAGCCAACTCAATTAAAAAAAATGCCGACAAAATTTACTAGTGGCATGTGGATTAGAAGCCACACCACTAGGCCCGACCCAAAACCAAGCCCGACCTAGCCCACTGTCTTCCTCGTCCTTCATTCTGTCTCGCGTCTCTCACCTGACTCTCTCACTAGTGACAATACATTTTCCCAAAGAATATACACTTCTCTTTTTGCGGGATCAAAGAGAACAAACTTTAGCTACGTGATGTTCACTCTAGAAGGTGGAGGTCAGACTGACCGACATTACTATAAGAGAAATGGTAATTGGATTCCGATTCTTTGCCCTTAAATCACGTATCACAGGAGCTATGCATGGATGTCAATTAGCGAGCAATATGCATGTGTAATAACTTGTCCACCAATGATTTGAGCG
>NC_057798.1:17906758-17907170 GCF_018294505.1 Triticum aestivum | reverse complement strand
TGTCGAAATTTTTGATGCATCTATAGAAAGATGACGATATGCTCTGGATTTTCTTTTAGGAGGCGAACATGTATAAAATATCAGAGGTATGGCGAGCATCGTCAGCCTCATCCTTTACATTTATGTTATGCATGATCATACAACAAGCCATCACTGTCCACAGCATCTCAAGATCCCATATATTTGCAGCTCTACGAACAATACCCCAACGAAGTTGGAGCACTCGAAATGCCAATCGCAAAGTCTCTTTAACAACGGAGATCGCTGAAGCATGTTGATATCATTGTGAGACCCTGGCATGCCAAATCCATAAGTCATGTGGCGTGGCTTCTAGTCCGCATGCCACTAGTACATTTTTTCTCAAAGAGTACACACATTTTTATTGGCGGGATCAAATAAACAAACTTTAGAT
>NC_057798.1:17886143-17906748 GCF_018294505.1 Triticum aestivum | reverse complement strand
GCAACACTATAAGAGAAAGGGTAATTGGATTCCGATTCTTTGCCCTTAAATCACGTATCACACGTGCTATGCATGGATGTCAATTAGCGAGCGATATGCATGTGTAATAACCAGTCAATTAACCAATGGTTTGAGCGTTGGTCACTCGCCAACATCTCCCGCATGCTCATGGAAGCACAGTACCGAGACTAGCATGAGCCGTTGCCTGCAGCTAGTGCGTGTGTGGAAGAGAATGGATCCGGACACTCGTGCATCATGTGCTACATACCTGCAGCTAGTGCGTGTGTGGATGAGAATAGATCCGGACAGTGAACGTACGGGTCGACGGACACTCACAGAAACCCGGACAGCCTCAGTGCAAAATTCCAAAGCAAGACCGAACTGGCGTCGGTACCAATTTTTGGCATGGCCAAGGCAGCAGCCAGGAGCCGTCGCCTCGCTTGGCTCCCATGAAAATGATGTGAGAATTCTTTTTCTCGGAAGCAGTTTTCTATTTATATATATGTTTGATGAATTGTATTTTGCAAAAGAGTCTATCTTTAGTCTACTGTGAACTTTTTTCTTATTGTTTGGTAATGCTACGAGTAAGTTCTTGTTGTTTGTTTCTACTGTGAACTTTTTTGTAAGTTATTGCTGGCAGGTTTTCATTTCATTAATTTCACTTCATTTCATCAGTTCAACAACAACAAAGATAGAAAGATAAATATATTGCTGAATTGCACAGGCCAAGGTTCTATAGTAATTACACTTTTTGGCATAAACTACAAATTAGTCTAGCGGCATATGGAGGACAGATCGCAGAACGCGATGATAATCAAGGAAGTTAAAGAGCTTCTTGGCGAAAGGGAGTGTTCTATTACTCATCTAAGCAGGCATCAAAATGCTGTCGGCCATAGATTAGCTTCATTTGGACGTGTAGAAGCTAGGACAACAGTTTGGCTTCGTTCGGGCCCTGCTAATGTACATCAACTTTGTTTGGAGGATCTCTCTCCACCTTGAGTAATGAAATCCCTCTTCACCCCGCAAAAAAAAATGTCCAGCGGCAATCTCGATCGTCACTCATCTGAAGGACACTGATAACTGATATGCACAGCTAGCTAGTGGATGAGGCAAGGTTGGCCGTTAGTACCGATTGTAAGGGGCCTCCAACCATATTGTATCGTTCGATCGTGTACTTTCTTATGTTGCTTTATAGAACAGAGCAAAAGCCTTTCAAGAGGAGATGAAGGATTTCTCTCGGATCATAAGGATTTGGTGTGCTTCATACGAGTACAATTGGGTAATTGCGAATTCAAATTGCTAGCTACTCTCTCACGGTACACTAGCAGTTCTCCTATACCACTCCGCATGCATGTTACTAGACCCACTTAGGTTACTCGGTTCGGCACGCCAACTCTTTCCTCCGCCACCATGCGCTAACCGAGGCGATGATGATGTTTTTTTTTCTGGCATTGGTTTGCTAAGTATGGCCCTTTGTCCTCGTTGCCTCCTTGTGATTTGTGAGCGATGGGCATTGTGGTGTGGCCCATCATGTGTTGCTATCCGGTCATTGAGCCAAGGGCCTATGTAGCCTTGCTTGTGATGTACCATCAGTTCAAATTACTACTCTGCTATGTGGGATGCCATATTGCTTATGTTGTATATCTGTTTTGACACTAAATGTAATTTTTGTGAATTTATTAATTTTCTATTTGTTGATCCAATTTTCTATGTGCTGCTATCACTAGCTTATTGGTGTATTAATTTTCCAGTGTTGATCCTATGTTAATTTGCTATGTCACTAGAGTCTTTCTTTGCTTAGGAGATACTTGAGTATTGGATCATCATAATCCTAGTTGTCCTTACAATTTCCTTGATTCATCATCATTACTATCTAGGAAGTTTGTGACATAGTAACTTCAACTGATATGTATCATGTGTTTGTGTTGTGCAAGAGTCATAGACAAGGGGCCTACAATATATCTAGCTAAGCTAGCACATGATACACAATTAACTCTCGGCGACTATTCAACTTAGTGCGATTGCACGCCATGCTCGTACCATCGTCGTTGCCTTGACTCGTCCTTTGACTGTGCGGCGGCAATCTCGATCGTGACTCGTCTGAAGGACATGACTATGATCATTGATATGCATAGCTAGCTAACGGACAAGCTAAGCTTGGCCATCAGTACCGATCATTGTTACTCCCTCCGTCCGATAATATAAGTGTGTTTTTGACACTACGACTGTAAAAAATGCTTACTTTGTTATGTTGCTTTAATATAAAGCGAAGCGAAAGCCTGTTAATTACGAAAAGTTGTCAATTTCCTCTAGTGTCCCGATGAATAGTCTTGACGTACCAATATCATTTTCTGTCTCGATCTTCACTGTTGCCTGATTATGAAAGGACACTCTTCTGAGTCTTCTCTTCCACATGCGCCAACACAAACGTCACCCACAGACTTGAAGCAAATGTAAGCCACACATCGTACTAGATGTTAATTCATGTGCTTGCAGAAAAACACGTCCTTTGTAATATAACTAGCCAGAGTCTTCCTAAATGGCAACTTAATCGCTAACTAGTATACATTTCCTTTAATTAATTGTTGCATGCAGAATCCATATCATGCATCGCCGTGATTGCCGTCGTCCAGCAGCCTCGGGCTCGCCTCCCGTTGAGCATGCTCGCGGTGCAAATAGTCTCTGTAGGCAGCTTGGACCTGATGACAACGGGGAGGGAAGGAGAGCCACGTGTAGGGCTGGAATTCGAGCCGAGTCGAGCCAGCTCGGCTCGACTCGCTAGAGCTCGTTTCGTTAACGAGCTAGCTCGACTCGACTCGTTACTATAACGAGCTCAAACCCAAGATTGGCTCGACTTGTATAACTCGCGAGCTGGCTCGTTTAGCTTGTTAAGCTTGTTTAAGATATAAACATAAAGCCCTCAAATATAATAAAAATGATTATGTATATATTAAACATATATATCACTATACAATTGTAATTTTCTTGTAACGCGTGAGTCTCCTAGGAGGCTATAGGCCTTCAACTGCTCGGCCTTGGGTTGTGCGCCTGTTTAGTGGCTGATCTTTCTTTGTATTGGGAGTGGCTGATCTATTATATCGAGCCTAACGAGTTACACGAGTACTCGTGAGATTGGCTCGTTTAACTTGGTCTATAAACGATCTTAAACTAAAGCTCGTCTCGACTCGTTATTCTTCGAGTTCGAGTCGATTCAAGCCGAGTCACGAGCAACTTGTTTAGCTCACGAGCTTCGAGCTTTTTTTCCAGCCCTAGCCGCGTGGAGGACCCTGGCACATAAAATTGGCCATAGAACCGTTTTACGGAGCTTCCGACCAGGGCGACGGTGATGACGTCAAAATAGGGCAGATCCATTACTCCCGCCTTCTAAGAGCAAGTATAATAGGATGACATAGGCAGACTGTAAGGCTTTAAATATTGTATTTTTTGTGAGTTAGCGGAGGGAGAAGAGGAGAGAGAAGAGAGAAGAGAAGCGGACTACTAATTAACAGCCGACTGTAGCACGCGCTCCTAGACACTTTGCGAGAGAGAGGTAGGCCATATATCAACAAAGTAGTACGTACTCCCTCCGTCTGGAAATACTTGTCATCAAAATGAATAAAAGAGGATGTATCTAGACGTATTTTAGTTCAGGATACATCACCTTTTATCCATTTTGATGACAAGTATTTTCGGACGGAGGGAGTATTAACCAGCAGCTGGTTGTACTATTAACCATGCTCTAAATGTAACTCGATCGTGGTGGCTTGACGAAATGGAGTGGAACGGGGAACACTACTCCAAGTGCAGGTGCATGCATGATCCATATTTTTTATTTAATGATAGTCTGTCAAACTCGTGATGTCGGATTTTGTGTGCTTGGAGGCTGTGCTAAAAGCAGAGAGCACAATAATGAATCTGAACTTCTAAAGATCAATGTCCATTGTTTTAGCTATAAAGCACAAATGATATACATTAGATTGTTCTTGCTTGATTAACCACATTCGTACTATCAGCCTAGCAACATAGAGACGACATTTAGCCAGGTTGTTCTCGAGGTGTATTTGTTGCAAATGTCGTTAGTCTATATGACATGAAAGTCATGGTATTCTCTCTCAAATACGACCAACAGTATGACCAATCTTTAATGCTATGTTGTTATCAACAACACCAAACATTTATAGTAAAAAATATATATTATGACTAATTTATTGAACTGATGTGGTGTTTATTTTTGTGAGAAAAACTGATGTGGTGTTGTAGATGTTTATTTTTGTTTTTTAGTTCTTTATTTTGTTTTGGTATTTGCTTTTATGGGTTTTCAGTTTTTCCAGTATCTGTTTTTTCAAGGTTTTTTTGTGTAAAAAAGTTTGTTGAAACCTATTAATACGAGATTTAGTTTTGAAGATCTCGATGCGAGAAATCCAAAAGGGAAAACTGTTCAGGATTTGGATGCACGGTTCAAAAAATAAAACATTTTGAATAAACAAATTAACAGGAAAAGGGAAAATTCTCAGGTTATGACAAATAGTGCATCACTTGTCAGCGTCTGAAAATGTGGGGAGTGATCTTTGCAAAGGGTAACTCTAACGTGTGATTTCGAGGTATTTTATGACTTAAACCCAAAATATAATATTTTAGTTATTTTTTTTGTGTGTGAAGTTGATATTCTGATTAATCGTCAGCTGCGAACCAACCACTTGTGGTTGGATGTTAAGAGGGACTGCCGGCGATGCACATTCAGTGGGAGGAGACATTCCCGTTGACGACGAGGTGCCCATGGTGACTTCGTAAATTTCAGGATAATATGCCAGCTCAGTCTTTCGGAGGTGCGAATAGGGGTAGGGTGTGCGTGTGTGCATTCATAGGAATGAGTGTATGCGCGTGTATATGAGCGCTTGTATCTGTACTGTGTTAAAAACAATCGTCTGCTTGGATCGTGTAGGAAGAATGTCACAGACGCAACGGACGTGTGATTGTCTTTTTTCCTGTTATTATTCTCTTCGGAACATCTATTTTGCGTGCTATGCGCTCGTGATCGAGCAAGGCGCACCCCCCTTCCCGCGCGCGCCCCTTTTGGGCCATCCGATGCTGGGTGGGATGTGCCCTGTTATTACCATTATGTTTTTTTTTTACTTTTTAGTTTTTACATTTTTTTCAAATATTTTGCTATTTTTGTAAAATTCCAAACTTCAGAAGGTTTTGAATTTAAAAAATAGTTCTAAAACCCACAAAATATTCGTGGAATAAAAAAAATGCTTACGATTTTAAGAAAAATGTTCATATACTGAAAAAATGTTTGTGAATTTGAGCAAAATATTGGCAAATTCAAAAAATGTTCCCAAAAACGAAAAGGATTGTGAATTAGATTTTTTTTATTAATTCAAAAAATGTCATACATATAAAAATGTTCACGAATTAAAAAAAGTATGTCAATTAAAAAATGCTCCTGATAAAAAAATTCATGAGTTTCAAAACATGGCAACAATTTTAATAAATTTGGAAGAGGATAACCTGGTGCACGACCTGATCTGTCCTCAAGTGACAGAGCATTACCTATATTGTTAAAGAGGATAGCTAAAATTTATCGTAAACCCTAACTTTAGTTAAAATGTGAGCACAAAAATAAAAAAGAACAAAATTTTCAATAATTATAAACGTTTTTCAATATTGAACATATTTAAATATGTGGATAGAATATATAGCATTTCTATTTCAAAGGTAAATATAAAATAAAATCATATTTCAATTCAAGACGATCTTTAGTTATATTGTGAGCACAACTATAAAAAACAATATCATATTTTAAATTTCATATTGTTTAAAAACCAAGAACATTTTTTAAATTAATAGTTATAACTCTGCTTAAAGAAAACAAACATTAGTCATAAATCCAAAAAATATAAATACAAAAAATCAAATTTTTTCAGAAATTTATAAGCATTTTTTAAAATTGAACATATTTAAAATGTGCTTAGTATATAAAGCATTTCTATTCAAAAGATAAATATAAAAGTAAATCCGATTTATTAAGAAGATGAATTTAATTAGATTGTGAGCATAAATATAAAAACGATATCTTGTTTGAAATTTCAGAATTAAAAAAACAAGAGTGTTTTCTACAGTAGTAGTTATAATTTTGCAGTTTAGAAAAAACAAGCATAGCTCATAAATTGAAAAATAAAGACAAAAAAAACATGGGGTAGGCCAACTGGCTGAGTACTACGGCGTCATCGGGCGCGTGTTGGCCTGGCCCAACAGCAGGCCCTCGCCCGCACACTCGGATGCCTCAGTCGGCAAAACGGCAGGCCGGTCCATTTTTTTCTTTTATTGATTTTATTTTTATTTTTCCCTTTTATGGATTTCCTATTACTTTCCGTTCTTTCACTTTTCTTTTATTTTATTCCATTTATTTCATGTCCTTTTTATTTTCTTCCGTTTCTTTCCTTTGATTTTTTGTTTCACTTAAAAAAATTCAACCATTCTGAAAGACCGAAGTTTCATTCAAACATAAATTTAAATAATTGAAATTTCATTCAATATAAACGCTAAAATTTAAACATTAGGATATTTTACATATTTCAGCAAACTAAACATAAAAAAAAAATCCTAAACTACTCCTCGTCGCTCACTCGCCGTGAGGTCACTGCGGCGTCATCGTCGCCGCCCCCTGCCGCTCCATCGTCATCGTCGTTGTTGTTGCCGAGGTTGTCA
The DNA here is from genome assembly GCF_018294505.1 of Triticum aestivum. Taxonomy (NCBI): domain Eukaryota; kingdom Viridiplantae; phylum Streptophyta; class Magnoliopsida; order Poales; family Poaceae; genus Triticum; species Triticum aestivum. The sequence continues at coordinate 17,900,037 of NC_057798.1, read as the reverse complement.
ATCGACCCCGTCGTCCTCCTCCTCCACTGTCGGTGCTACCTCTGCGGCCTCCCTCACAGCCGCGCCGCCGCCTGCGATGTCCTGAGAGCGACGAGGTAACCCGACGTGTCTTCAGGGTCATCGTCCTCTTGGAGGACGAGTTGTTCCGGCGGGAGGATCACCTTCGGCAGGGCATGCGGGGCGGGCGGCGCGGGTGCCGTTGGTGCGGCCGGTCGCCGCCTGCCGAAAATGCATCGGGCACTTCCGCACCGCTGCGCTCCACTGGACATGAGGGATGTGTCGGCTGCCGCCCTCCGAAACTGGTCGCTGACGACGTCGTAGCTCTTGCCGTCCCAAAACTACTGATGGCCGATAATGCTGCACCGGCCGCCCGGGTGGGTGCGGTGCTCCTTCGCCGTGGCGGTTGTGGGGGAGGTGGCACCCTGGCGGCACGAGGAGGCCAAACCGGTCCTCCGTTTCTATCTTACCGAGGCTTGACGACCAGGAGCTCTGGTTGTCTCCACCCCCTCCGCCACCGGAGCTACTGCCGCCGTCGTAGTACACATCATCGGGAGAGGGGCTTGGAGAGCGTCGGGGTGTGGGTGGCGGGGTGAGGACGATGGGGGCTTGGAGAGCGTCGAGTGTGGACGGCGGGGTGAGGACGACGGGGCCTTTTATAGCCCACCGGGCGACAATGCAGGTAGGCGGCCGGCCAGCCGGTGTTACTCCCTCAGTAATGGCGGCGGCCTCGGGAGACGATAGGGGGCCTCGGGAACCGACACCACGTGGGCTGCTCATCGCCGCGTAGAACCAAGTTCGTGTTAAGCTCCTGCCGCTGCCGCCGCGTCAAATTCAACGGATCTGCGGCGGCTGCGTCACCCGTCGAGCAGCGGCCGCCGCTTCGCCCGTCGAGCAGCCGCCGCCGCCGCGTACACGTACACGTTGCGATCTAAGACAAGGAGTCACGTTTGATCTCCATAGGTAAAAACCGAAAATCATCATCGATCCCCTAATCTGAATACGTGAGTGAGATGCAGTATAAATACTACAGTTCTATTTTTAAGTTATTTATTTATGCCCAGCGTACACTAATTTCAGTACTCTGTTAGTAGAGTGCACTTCAGTTTCCCTGAGAAAACTGAAAACTGCTATATTCAGATTGTGCTTGGCACGGCTGTACCTGCAAATTTTGGTTCCTTGCATGGTTGTACCTAGAGACCACTAGCAAACTTGGGGCACTTCAGAATTCAGAGGACCAGATAGAGGATGGGATGCGATGCAACTGCGGCATATCAACCGACATGGCGGCGACAGTGGCTCAACGGTAACGCAGCGGCTGCAGCTCGACGGTGACGACGCGGAGGCGGCAACGTTGGACGCTAACGTGGCGGTGATGACGGCGGCGGCAGCTTGACGGCGACCAAACTGCTGCAGCTCAATTTTTGGCGCGAGAAGATTCAGAGTATAGAGAAACAAGCAAGTTCGTTGGACCCTCCTGTTCGTTTGTTGGTGAGCAGCAGAAGTCCGTTGGATGGGATGGAAAATGAATGAATGGTTGATTTTGGCCCGTACGGGAGGCACTGCAGACGAGCCGCGTCCGTAAACATAGCATGCGCACAACCACACTGAAATCCTATCCTATCTGTCCACAAGCGTGCTCTACTCCGCTGACTATAGTGAACAAAACGGCGGTTCAGAAGTCTAACACTATGTTAAACCGATGATTTGGTTAACTAAACGAGCCATATTATTTCAATATAAAGTTTACATGTATGCCGCGTGCAGTAAGCAATATTGGACAAGTGAGAGAAGAGAGATACCTTCCATTGTGTCGGCTGGCACGTGGCATATTCATGATAACTTGAGGACTGAACCCCGTTCGTACAGAGCCAACAAAAGAAATTCCTGAGAAGAAACCCAACGGAACATGATAGTGGGTGGCGGATCCATCGCATAGAACATTATAAAGGCTGGCATTACACCAAGTCAGGCAATCATGCACTATTCTTTCTTTCTACACACGCACACACATGTATCATCGGTTGGTAAGGAAACATGATAGTGGGTGGTGAATCCATCATCATATTGACGACAGTGCATAATCCAATGACTAGCTAGCAGCGAGGATGTGCTGCCTGCAAGAGGATGTTGCCGGGCGCACGGAGAGTAGCGTCCTCTGCTGCTCGGCGCAACAGCAGCCACGTCACCCCGAGCGGCGTCCGCGCTCCTTGGCAGGATAAAGGCATGGAGCGGAGCGGTGGTAGCAGCGGAAGAGACAGGTTGAAGCCGGAGAAGCGGATGCTGCTGCGGTTGAAGGTGAGCAGACCACAAGCTTTGAAGTTTGACCTTGGAAGAAAACAAATGGAATGGCTGCCAAATTTGGCTGTTTCTAATGCTTGCATATGAGTAAATGAAGGATTGCTGCCAACTCGAGTTGCAGTGGTGAAGAAGAAGAGGAATTTGCATCATCACCAAGAAAGACAAGAAAGAGAGCACAAGGAAAGGGCGGAGGCTGCTGCAGGCGTCCCTGTGGTGAAGCCCCTTGGTGGTGTGGGCCGGCGGAGGTGCTGCGGTTAGGATTCGGAGCCGTCCTGCATCTGGGCGCTCGCGCCGCCATGGCCGGTGGGCTTGGTCTTGGATCTGGCCGCTGTCCTGCCTTGTCGAACAGAGGGAAGGGCCGTCCATGGCGATGGTCTCCTTCCATTGTGATGGCCTGGCTGCAGAAAATCCAGAAGAAAAAGAAGAGGGGAGGAGGATGGAGGGCGTACCTCTGGCGTCTAGGTGCTGCAGCCCGTCGCCGGCGTCGAGGGCCACCACATCCCATCCATCCATGGGTGGGTGTGGGGCTAGGGTTCTGCCCCCATCCGTCCATCCATCCATGGGTCGGGTCGGACCTTCATGGCCGACCTCGAGGACATCCATGGGTGTAGGACATCGCGCCGGTGCCGCTTTGGATTGTTAGACTATGTATAGCTTCTGTACCTATGTACGTATATGGTACATATTGTAACATAACCATTATATATAATGAGATAAGCCACCCCTAGAGGGGTGTGCTGGTTCCCCAAAACTTATTGTCTTACATGGTATCACGCTAGGTTACGATCGCTTCCGCTTCTAAACCCTAATACCCGCACCGCCGCCGCAGCCGCCGCCGCCTTCACCGCCGCCGCCGCGCCACCGATCGCGCCGCCGCCATGTCGAGCGCCGCCACCACCGGTTCCACTGCTGCGGGCTTCCTCCCGGCCTCTCTTGCGGCTCTGCTCAACCTCCCGCTCGATGTCGTCTCTGTTCCGGCTCCGATCGGGACAAGGAGCATCGGCTCCGTCTTCTCCACGCCGCCGGCGCCCTCGCTTGGGCGTGACCTCGTGGTCCACACCGCGGCGCCGCCGTCCGCTGCGGACTCCGCAGGCGTCGTCCCGCCGCTCCTGCCGCAAGCGGATCACACTGCCCCGCTGGCGGGGTTGGCGGCGTCCGCCCCGGCCGCGGGCCTTGCGGCGTCCGCACCGGCCGCGAGCTTTGCGGCGCCCGCCCTGGCTGCGGTCCCGCCTCCTCCCGCATCGGCTTCGGTGCCTCCGGCTGCCTCCATGGTGTTTGCACCCCAGGCAGCCTCCTCGATGGGATTGTCTTCGCCGCCGCCGTTTCACTTCGGTCATCTTATCACCATCAAGCTCTCCGCCGACAACTACATCTTCTGGCGTGCGCAGGTTCTCCCGCTCTTGGGGAGTCACTACCTGCTAGGCTACGTCGACGGATCGCTTTCCTGCCCACCCGCGCTGGTAGACAGCGTGCACGGTCCGGTCTACAATCCGGCCCATCGCGTCTGGACGGGGCAGGACCAGGCGAACCTCTCCTCCATCTAGGGGTCGCTCTCGCTGGCAGTTGCCTGCCTTGTTGTCTTCGCGAAGACGTCTCATGAGGCCTGGACCATCCTTGAGCGCACCTTTGCAGCGCAGTCCCAGGCTCGTGTCTCTGCACTCCGTCGTCAGCTTGGAGAGTGTCAGAAGCTTGACTCCACTGCCACTGAGTTCTACAACAAGGTCAAGGGCCTCGCCGACACATTGGCCTCCATTGGACAGCCCCTCACCGACTCCGAGTTCAACTCGTTTATTGTCAATGGTCTTGATGAGGAGTATGATGCCTTAGTCGAGATCATCAACGAGCGGGGCAACTCGACACCCATGCTGGCACACGAGGTTTTCTCTCGGCTCCTTCTCACTGAGCAACGGGTCGAGACTCGCCGCACCAGGGGCACTGGCTCCCTCTCGGCCAACGCCGCCACCAAGGGTGGCCGCTCTTCTTCATCACCCCGGTCTCCCTTGGGGCTGCCACCGTCGCCGCCTCGGCCCCCCCACCTACTGCGACCTTACCGGGGGCTGGCGGTCCACGTGTGTGTCAGCTTTGTGGCCGCGATGGGCACTGGGCCTCCAAGTGTCATAAGCGCTTCCAGCGAAGCTTCCTTGGTCTTGGCAATGACGGCAAAGATACACGCAACAATGCCCGTCAGGTCGCCATGGCTGATCGTCCCGCGCCGCAGAAGCAACAGGGACACACTCAGTCCTACTCCATTGATCCACACTGGTACATGGACTCTGGGGCGACAGAGCATCTAACCAGCAAGATGGGGAAGCTTCACACTCGTGAACCCTATCATGGCTCCGACAAGATCCACACCGCCAATGGAGCAGGTATGCACATCTCTCATATTGGTCAAGCATCTCTTCTCACTAGACATGCCAATAGGAGTCTTCAGCTTCGCAATGTTCTTCGAGTTCCATCTGTGACCCGTAATCTTCTTTCAGTTCCTAAACTCACACGTGATAGTAATGTGCTTTGTGAATTTCACCCTTTTGATCTTTTTATTAAGGATCGGGGCACGAGGGACATTCTTCTTAGTGGGCGGTTGTGCCAGGGCCTCTACCGTCTGGAGCATCCTGGTGTCGCTCGTGTTTTCAGTGGAGTTGGGGTCTCTCCGTCACAGTGGCATGCTCGTCTTGGTCACCCGGCCACACCTATTGTCCGTCATATTTTGCGTCGTCATGAGCTTCCTAGTTTGTCTACTCATAAAGATGTAGCAGTGTGTGATGCCTGTCAGGAAGAGTCATCAACTTCCTTTTTCGGAGTCCAGTCGTGAGGTGAAACATCCTTTAGAACTTGTGTTTTCAGATGTATGAGGTCCTGCTCAGACTTCTGTCAGTGGTCATAATTACTATATCAGTTTCGTTGATGCTTATAGTCGCTTTACCTGGCTTTACCTTATTAAACGCAAATCTGATGTGTTTGATATTTTTGTTCAGTTTCAAAAACATGTTGAACGTCTTCTCAAGCACAAAATTGTTCATGTCCAGTCAGACTGGGGGGGGGGGGCGAGTATCGCAACCTCAACTCTTTCTTTCAGTCGCTTGGGATAGCTCATCGTTTAGCATGTCCACATACACATCAGCAGAATGGTTCAGTCGAACGTAAGCATCGTCATATTGTTGAAGCTGGTCTTACTCTTTTGGCCCATGCATCTGTTCCGTTTCGGTTTTGGAGTGATGCTTTCACCACTGCATGCTTTCTCATCAACCGTACTCCTACTCGTGTTTTAAACATGAAGACTCCCATTGAGGTTCTTCTTAATGAACAACATGATTATACCTTTCTCAAGGTATTTGGGTGTGCTTGCTGGCCGCATCTTCGTCCATATAACAAGCGCAAGCTTGAGTTTCGTTCTAAGAAGTGTGTTTTTCTTGGCTATAGCTCTCTTCATAAAGGTTACAAATGTCTTCATGTTCCCACTAATCGTGTCTATATATCTCGGGACGTCGTCTTTGATGAGCATGTTTTTCCCTTTGCCAACCTTCCTGTGTCCACTGTCGAACCACCATCCCTGCATTCATCCTCTGTTGCTTCTGACCAATTTGATGATGTTGCATACTCTCCTTTGCTGTTACCTAACCATGGTGCAGGAACCGGACGTGGAGCTCGTTTGGAGCTGTTGGAGGATTCACCATCATCATCGTCGTCTTCTGGTGGGCACGTCGATCGCCCTATGTTGCATGGCATCGATTCGCATGCCCATGCATGGTCACCCGACGAGCCCGTCGCGCCGAGCATCTCCACTGCTCGGTCCGTTTCGCCAGCGGCCGCCGAGTCGCCCGCGGCTCGGCCCGTCACGCCGTCTTCGCCTGCGGCTCGGCCCGTCATGCCGTCTTCGCCCGCGGCTCGGGTCCTCACGTCGCCTTCATCAGCGAATCGGCCCGCGACACCGGCCGCGCCACGGCCCACTATGCCGAGCTCGCTATCGGCCCGGTCTGTGATGCCGGAGTCGCCAGCTGCTTCGTCTGCTCTGCCGGTTTCGCCGGTGGGTCGGCCTTCTTCGCCAACCGAGTCCGAGGCTACCGTGACTGGCTCCTCGTCACCGGCTGACTCGTCAACGTCGCCGTCCTCCAGCCCGTTGCAGGCTGCTCCGTCGACCTCGGTGGTTCCTGTGTCCCGACCACATACACGCAGTCGCAGTGGCATTTTCAAACCTAAGGAACGTAAGGATGGTATGGTTGCTTGGTTGGCTGCTTGTTTGGCTGCTGCTGTTGCGGATCCATCTTCTGAGCCTCGCTCATATCAGGCTGCCCTGCGCATTCCACATTGGCGAGAGGCTATGGAGCAGGAGTTTCATGCTCTTCTTCGTAACAAGACATGGACTCTCGTTCCTCCACCACCACGGGTAAATGTTATTGACTCAAAATGGGTATTCAAAGTGAAGAAGCATTCGGATGGATCTATTGAGCGTTACAAAGCGCGACTTGTTGCTCGCGGTTTTCGGCAGCGTCATGGTCTTGACTATGAGGACACCTTCAGTCCTGTCGTCAAGCCTACCACTATTCGGCTTCTTCTCTCCATTGCTGTTTCTCGTGGTTGGCCACTTCGTCAACTTGATGTGCAGAATGCTTTTCTACATGGATTTTTGGAGGAAGAGGTTTATATGAAATAGCCGCCTGGTTTCTCTGATCCTGATCGTCCTGACTATATCTGTCGTCTTTCCAAAGCACTATATGGTTTGAAGCAAGCTCCTCGTGCCTGGCATGCCCGCCTTGCCTCTGCCCTTCGTGCTCACGGGTTTGTGCCGTCTACTGCTGACACTTCGTTATTTCTTCTACAGAAGCCAGAAGTCACTATGTATCTTTTGGTATATGTCGATGATATTATCCTTGTCAGCTCTTCTCAGTATGCTGCTGATGCTCTTGTCTGCTCTCTTGGTGCTGATTTTGCGGTCAAAGATCTTGGGAAGCTTCACTACTTTCTTGGAGTTGAGGTCACTTCTCGTGCTACTGGTCTTGTCCTTACGCAGAAGAAGTACTCCTTGGAGTTGTTACAGAGAGCTGGCATGCTGAAGTGCAAACCGACCACCACACCCATGTCGTCTACCGACAAGATAACAGCTGTTGATGGTGAGCTTTTGTCTCCTGCGGATGCCACAGAGTACAGGAGCATTGTTGGTGGACTTCAATACTTGACGATCACGAGACCAGATATCTCTTATGCTGTTAACAGGGTTTGTCAGTATCTTCAGGCTCCCAGAGATACTCATTGGGCTGCTGTTAAACGCATTCTTCGTTATGTTCAGTTCACCCTGACATTTGGTATGCATATTCGGCCGACTTCCTCTCGGGTCCTTTCGGCCTTCTCTGATGCAGATTGGGCTGGTAGCCCAGATGACAGGCGATCCACGGGGGGTTATGCAGTATTCTTTGGCTCTAATTTGATCGCCTGGAGTGCTCGGAAATAGGCTACTGTGTCACGTAGCAGTACTGAAGCTGAGTACAAGGCTATGGCTAATGCTACTGCAGAGATTATTTGGGTGCAGTCTTTGCTTCAGGAGTTGGGTTTGTCTCAACCACAGCCTCCTATTCTTTGATGTGATAACATCGGTGCTACATACCTTTCTGCAAATCCAGTATTTCATGCCCGAATGAAACACATTGAAGTTGACTATCACTTTGTACGGGAACGTGTATCACAGAAGCAACTCCAGATCAAGTTTATCTCATCTAAGGATCAACTTGCAGACATCTTCACTAAGCCTTTACCGCTGCCACAGTTTGAGGCTTGTAGGCGCAATCTTACCCTTCTCAGTTCTTTAGAAAGTGGCTAAGATTGAGGGAGGGTGTTAGACTATGTATAGCTTCTGTACCTATGTACGCATATGGTACATATTGTAACACAACCATTATATATAATGAGATAAGCCACCCCTAGAGGGGTGTGTTGGTTCCCCAAAACTTATTGTCTTACATGGATCTGCGCGTCGCTCGATCTGGAGCCGTCCCTCCCCTCCCCTCCCCTCCCATCCCATCTCATCCCCTTTCCTCCCCTCCCTTGGGAGAGGAGAGGAGAGGAGAGGAGAGGAGAGGAGAGGAGAGAAGGTGAGGGTGGAGCGGCGGCGCTGGAGGGAGAGGAGGCCGCCGGAGTTGGGGTTGGGGCGGCGGCGGGGCAGAGGGGGAGAGTGGTGGTGGTTGGGGAATCAATCGTGGGAGGAGGAGTGCGTTTGGTTTGAAAAAGTGGAGCAGCCGTCGTGCTAAGGCCGCATAGGACCAGCGCACCAGAAAAGCAACCGTCGCCGATGAAGACAAGCATAGATCAAAGACACATAGAACGAAGACCGGATGGATCCACCGAAAGACAAAACGCCGATCTACACGCCCTCCGACGACGCTTGAAGCATCATCGTGTTGATTAGAAATGTATGATTTCCCCAAGTACCATGATTTTCGTGTTCTTGTATGACCGGTCACCAGAGACGGGCCGAGAGAGGATGATAAATCAGAAGCGGACGCGTCCACGGACCAATGGGAGGCCTCTATACCGCGCCCTCCTCTAACACTGCCGCTGCTGCCTACGATGTCCGGAGAGCGACAAGGTACCCCGACGTGTCTTCAAGGTCATCGTCCTCTTGGCGGACGAGCTGCTCCGGCGGGAGGATCAGCTTCGACAGGGCATGCGGGGCAGGCGGCCCTGGTGCCGTTGGTGCATCAGGCACTTCCACGCCGCGCGCTACGCTCCGCTGGACATGAGGGCGGTGTTGGCCGCCGCCCTTCGTAACTGGCCAACGACGTCCTCGTAGCTCTTGTCGTCCCGAAACTACTGATGGCCGATAATGTTGCACCGACCGCCCGGGTGGGTGCGGTGCTCCTCCGTCGTGGCGCCGGGGACCAACATCGGGTAGCCGTCCTTGTCGATCCTGCAGTTGTGGGGGAGGTGGCACCATGGCGGCAAGAGGAGGCCAAACCGATAGAGCTCCTCCGTCTCTGTCTTGCGGTGGCTCGACGATCAAGAGATGCGGTTGTCTCCGTCGCCTCCCCCACTGAAGCTGCTGCTGCCGTCGTAGAACGCATCATCGGGAGAGGGGCTTGGAGAGCGTTGGGTGTGGACGGCGGGGTGAGGACGACAGGGCCTTTTAGAGCCCACCGGGCGACAGTGCAGGTAGGCGGACGGGCGGCCGGTGTTACTCCGTAGTAATGGCGACGACAGGGGGCCTCGGGAACCGACGCCACGCGGGCTGACGAGGTAGGTACGTGGACGGGCGGACGGAGTGATTTGAGCCAAACCGGTTGTGGGGGAGGTGGCACCCTGGCGGCACGAGGAGGCCAAACCGGTCCTCCGTCTCTGTCTTGCCGAGCCTCGACGACCAGGAGCTGCGGTTGTCTCCGTCCCCTCCGCCACCGGAGCTGCCGCCGCCGTCGTAGAACGCGTCATCGGGAGAGGGGCTTGGAGAGCGTCGGGGTGTGGGTGGCGGGGTGAGGACGATGGGGGCTTGGAGAGCGTTGGGTGTGGACGGCGGGGTGAGGACGACGGGGCCTTTTATAGCCCACCGGGCGACAATGCTGGTAGGCGGCCGGCCGGCCGGTGTTACTCTCTCAGTAATGGCGGCGGCCTCGGGAGACGATAGGGGGCCTCGGGAACCGACGCCACGCGGGTTGACGGGGCGACATGGGCTGACGAGGTAGTCACATGGACGGGCGATCGGAGTGATCTGAGCCGTCGTTGTGTTTAGGGGGTTGCATCGAAGAAGAAGTGATATATAGATAACAACGTGGATTGAAATACAAAGCAAGCAATTGTTCGTTTGAACCAAATTTGTTTTTCTCTATCTCTGAGGGTAACAAACCTTTTCTAGATGTGTGTACCGGTGGATGGAGAGGCGGAATGCAGTAAAAAGAATTCCCATAGAAAACGAACTATAGCTATGTTCCTTCTAGAAGGTGGACGTCAGAATGATCGACAGTACTATAAGAGAAAGGGTAATTGGATTCTGGTTCTCTGCCCTTAACTCACGTATCACTCGAGCTATGTTTGCGTGGATGTCAATTAGCGAGCAATATGCATGTGTAATAACTCGTCAACAGTGATCTTCCGCACGCTCATGGAAGCAGTACTGAGACTAGATATAGACCGGAACAGCGACACTCGTGCATCATGTGCTACCTGCAGCTATTGCGCGCGTGTGTGTGGAGGAGAATGGCTCCGGACAGTGAACGTACAAGATTCCAAAGCAAGACCGAACTGTCATCTGGACCAAGAGACGCCAACCAGGAGCCATGAATAACACACATTTTAGGGCATTTTTACTGTTACCCAGTCAACTTCGAGGACTACTGTAAAACAGGAGGAGTTTATATAGAGGGCATCTTTACCAGGGCAAATGTAATTGACAGTCAAACAGGAGACGTCTGTGTGCATCAACCGATATAGAGGCCGGGGGTGTTCCCTCATATTCGGCAAAAAAAAAAATCTACGAGCGGAGTTTATATGCCTGGGACACTCTGATCTGAGAAGAATTTCCATAAAACTTGCAAGATTCCTTCTAGTCATAGGCTGCCAAAGTTAGAAGGAAATACTCTACTCCATATGAGCTAGCTCAGCAAAGGCCTTCTCTGACAATGGCATTTGGAAGAGCTCATGAAGATGTCCAACTGAGAGCTGCATATTTTTTTGCCAACATTCACTTGATTTGCTCTATATCAATTAATTTTCCTACTAACCAAAAGAAGGTGAACTCTCCGAAATGCATTGAAAGTGCACGAGGCATGATTCTTCTAGACATGAATGGTATATGTGGCCACGTGGGGTAATGAAACGAGTCTCTAACTGACGTGATTATATGTACGTCAAGGATGCGGGCTCCCCGGTTGTCCTATAAATACCCGGAGGACTAACAGACTTAGATGCACCAAGCAAGACTGTCCTCAAGCACAAGTCTTGAAACATCTGTCTATTACCGATCTGTTCCACAAATTGCCTTCTATCCTACTCCATATAACACCCTTCCCAGCTCATCCAAAGATGACTCTTGGTACTCTTGTTATCATGGTGACTTTGCTGGTGTGTTTTGTCTTGAAGAATATAAGAGTGCTACTGTCCCAGCAGCAACATGGGCGACGAGGCAGGCTGCCCCCGGGGCCTGTCACGCTGCCCATCATCGGTAACATGCACCAGCTGATTCTGAACAAGCCAGCGGTATTCCGGTGGATCCATGGCCTGCTCAAGGAGATGAAAACAGACATCATGTGCCTCCGTCTTGGGGCTACTCATGTCATTGTGGTGGCATGCCCACAGATAGCCTGTGAGGTACTGCGAACAAAAGATGAAGTTTTCGCCTCCCGTCCCACCACCTTCGCCTCAGGCTTATTCAGCTTCGGGTACAAGGGCTCCATCTTCTCACCACAAGGAGAGCAGTGGAAGAAGATGAGGCGTGTCCTCACCGTTCAGATCCTCGCCTCGTCCATGGAGGGAAAGCTCCACCACCTCCGGAAAGAGGAGTACGACCACCTTGTGAGGTACATTAATAAAACTCTTTCCAGTGACATGGCATGTCCAATCAACATTGTCAACATTCGTCATGTAACCCAACACTACGTTGGTAACATGATAAGAAGGCTTGTGTTCGGTAAAAGATACTTCAGTGACCTACCAGCTTCATCCACTAGTGGGCCTGGACATGATGAGGTGGCACATGTTGCCGCTCTCTTCACAGTCCTCAACCATCTCTACAGCTTTTGCGTGTCCGACTACTTCCCAGCCCTCATAGGCCTCGACCTGGATGGCCATGAAAAGGTTTCCAAGGATGCCATGCAAACAATCAACCGGTTGCATGATCCTATTATAGAGGAGCGAATCCGCGAAAGGTCATCCACTCTTGAGAAATTTGGTGAAAAGAAAGAGGCCAGAGACTTTCTGGACGTCCTGGTTCATCTTAAAGATGCAAAGGGACAACCAATGCTTTCCCTAGAAGAGATTAGAGCACAAACAGCGGTTAGTATGTCATCTTAACCTCAATAAAAAGTTCATTCATTGTTCTTCGATCCATATTATACATGCATTGACCTTTTCTGTTGTGTTATACTGATTACTTTATTTAATCTCAAATCTATGGATGTAGGAAATGATGTTTGCAGCAGTCGATAACCCATCTAATGCGGTTGAGTGGGCACTCGCTGAGATGATGAACATGCCAGAGATCATGCAAAAAGCAACAGAGGAACTCGATGCTGTCGTCGGTAAAGATAGACTGGTGCAGGAGTCTGACATTCCTCAGCTAAACTATCTCAAATCGTGCATCCGGGAGGCCTTCCGTTTACACCCATACCATGCTCTTAACGTACCCCATGTCGCCATGGCGGACACAACTATTGCTGGCTACACCATACCCAAGGATAGCCACATACTTTTAAGCCGGCTTGGACTTGGCCGCAATCCCAAGATCTGGACTGAACCACTGGAGTTTCAGCCTGAGAGGCATTTGAACACTGCGAATGTACTTCTCACTGATCCAGGCCTACGTTTCATTTCATTTAGCAGTGGGAGGAGGGGTTGTCCTGGGATTTCACTTGGTACCTCTATGACAATGATGTTGTTCGCAAGGATGTTGCACGGATTTACTTGGACAAAGCTTCCCGGCGTTAAGAGTATCAGTCTCCAAGAACGCAATGCGGGTCTTGCACTAGTTGAGCCCCTTGTTCTGCAAGCTACACCCCGATTGGCTGCACATCTCTACATATGATCCAATTAAATAGATTTAATACACATTTTCTCATTTATGTATCAATAAAGTGTATCTGGAACTAGTGTATGTTACATGTTTCTGGCGCTACGTTCGGTTCTCTTGTAATGTTATGACATTGCATGTGTGCAGAAACAAAGAAGCAATCGATGGTTGCATCACTAATGTAATGTGTGTACATGTAATATGTGTACTTATCATTATGTAGAACAAAACCTCTGTATTTTCCTTTATGCTGTACCATGCAAATAATCCTTGGAATTGCACAAAAGTTTTATGTTTATGTTGTATACATGCCTGGCTGTACAATTGTGTGCCCAACTTTGACCCCGTCTTACCATTATGTCATTCATGCATTAATATGTTCTGTATTGCCAACTTGTTGTTCTATGAACTAAGTTTTTTTTAATTCTATTAACTAGGGTTTCTTTTGTTGTGAGAAATCTTTTCTTCTGAGATATAAAAGTTGTATCACGATGCATTTTTGTAGAAAGAAACTTATACACAATGATTAACGAGCCGGGCAGGTTCGCCATCACTGAAAAGGCGAAAAATAGGAAAATGCTCATCCTAATCAGGCTCAAGGCCCGGTTCATTTCCCTTTGAAACAACCAAAATTCTGAAGAACTAGACTGCGGCAGATTCTGCTTAATAATCAAGTGAAACACACTACTAGGAAAAACCTTATAGGCAGATTCTTACTAGTAGCGCGGGTTTATACCCCTAGATACTGGTACTTACTAGTAGCGCAGGTTTTTACCCCTCGCTACTACTGATTTGTTAGTAGTAGCGCGGGTTTTTACCCCTCGCTACTACTAAGCGGTCTCTACCGTGCCCCCCGGGACATGCCATAGTAGTAGCGAGGGGTATAAACCC
>NC_057798.1:17868988-17886133 GCF_018294505.1 Triticum aestivum | reverse complement strand
AAAATAGGAAAATGCTCATCCTAATCAGGCTCAAGGCCCGGTTCATTTCCCTTTGAAACAACCAAAATTCTGAAGAACTAGACTGCGGCAGATTCTGCTTAATAATCAAGTGAAACACACTACTAGGAAAAACCTTATAGGCAGATGCTTACTAGTAGCGCGGGTTTATACCCCTAGATACTGGTACTTACTAGTAGCGCAGGTTTTTACCCCTCGCTACTACTGATTTGTTAGTAGTAGCGCGGGTTTTTACCCCTCGCTACTACTAAGCGGTCTCTACCGTGCCCCCCGGGACATGCCATAGTAGTAGCGAGGGGTATAAACCCGCGCTACTACTAAGTTGATAGTAGTAACGAGGGTTATAAACCCACGCTGCTACTAATTACATGATTTTTGAAGAGCCTTGAAATCCCCATCTCCTCCCCATTTCCTTCCTCTTCCCCGTCACTCTCCCCCCTCTCTATCTCTCTCCATAAGCTCTCACATGGACCTCATACTCATGCGCGCCTCCTCCTCCATGGCGCCAAAAGAGGCCGCCGCCTCGTGCCGCCGGCGTCCCGGAGCTCGCCGGTCTTCCCTGCATCATCTCCATGACACCACGCCGGAGCACCTCACCATTGGTGACCAACCCCGCAGCTACCTCCATCTCCTTCTTCTCTCCCTCGTGTTTCTTTTTCTCTCCCCCCTCTGGTTTGACTCACCCCCTCATGTCCTTGCCCGTGCAGGTCGTCGCCCTGGACGACCAGGAGCTCGCTGCCTTGGCTGCGAAGAAGAGCCCCACGCCGCCGCCTTGCTCGGCCATGGATCCGGGCCCTCTACAGCAGCCGGCGCTGGATCTGGTCTGCCGCTGCCCTTCTGCAACTCCGGCGACCCCTGTCTTCGCTGGATCGAACCATTGCTGCCATTGACAGCACGCACGTGATCGAGATTTTTTTTGTTTTTGAAATTAATAGTAGTGGCGCGGGTGGCACCCACGCTACTACTAACAGACGTAGTAGTAGCGCGGGCGCATCCGCGCTACTACTACAAGTTAGCTGTAGCGCCGTAGTAGTAGCGCGGGCACCCGCGCTACTACTAGCTATTTAACCCGTGCTACTAATAGGATTTTCCCTAGTAGTGACATGTTGTCCAAAAGAGATGGCTTGGTGCTTGAAAACAATGCAAGAATTCTTATTTTGGAAGTAATTTTCTAGTTTTCATATGTTTAATGAATTGTATTTTGCAAGATAGTGTATTGTCAGGCTAGTGGTTATTGTTGATAATGCTACGAGTAAGTTCTTGTTGTTTGGTTTGTACTGTCAGCTTTTCGTTTATTGCTGCAGGTTCTTCATTTCAATAATTTTGCTTCATTTCATCAGTGCAACAACAAAGACAGAAAGAAAAATTTATTGCTGAATTACACAGGCAAAGTTGCTATAGTAATTACACTTTTCGGCATAAACTGCAAATTAGTCTAAAGAACAGAATCGTCGTTATCCACAGGTGTTTATGGAATAGACTATCTACCTGTGGCATAGATCATATCATACATCGTACAAGTTGCATCCATGCAATGAATTCTATATCTAGTATTGCAAAAGGAAAAAAAGATCAGTTTTATGTAGACTATAATAGGTGGGGATAGCGTTTCCAAGTTTATATTGTACCAATCTGCTCATTTTTCTTTTAGGTAGCATGATATTCATTGCTTTACTAACTAGGGAATTAAAAAAAGTGATTATTCCAATTGTGTAGCCATGTTAACACCAAATACAAATAGTACATGTCTCCGGAGAATGGGATGGCTTAGACTGGGACTAGTAGCTACTCCCTCCGTTTCTAAATATAGGTCTTTCTAGAGATTTCGACAAGTGACTACATACGAAGTAAAATGAGTGAATCTACATTCTAAAATATGTCTATATACATCCGTATGTGGTAGTTCATTTGAAATCTCTAAAAAGACTTATATTTAGGAACGGAGGGAGTACATTATTTAAGAATAACTCCAACCGAGTTTTGAGCTAGCCAAGCTCGAGTTTTATTTGTTTTACAACTTCTCTTTATTACTTTTATCAACTTTAAAAATATGCAGATACGATGTTTATAAATCATATGCATATATGTATCACAAAATGTACTTTTGAAATATGTAATTTTGTTGATTTGAGAAATATGCTATTATAGAAGTTTGCTGGCTGATATAGTTGATGGTGGATTTATTAATTCCTGTTTATAGCCTGCAGGCGTGGAGAATGGCTAGTCATGCACTTTTGCTAGATTTAATTTCCACAATACTCTTTCGGTTCCGATAAAGAAAGTACTCGTGTTTGATACTGACACGGTCTCCTATGTTAAATTACATATCATCATTGCTATCCTGGAGTAGTTTTACATAAAAGGTGCCTTTATTAACTCATAATATGGCATCTAGGAGATACGCAAAAATGAACACACACCAGGTCTCTACATGGTTAAGATGTACGTCAGAGTGATCGACGTCTTCGGGTCTATATCGATGACCTCCTGGTCATTGCTTTTACATGTTCCCTGGTTTAAACAAGTTTGATCCGCTGCGGCAACGAGCTTTGTTCATCACGTGTGGTCGGTGGATGCATGACGAAGAAGACTTTGGTACCCTGAATGGTTGGATGTAAATCTCGATTTTATAGAGTGTTCTTGTAAGGGTTTCTGCTACTTAATATAGGTGGCCTTTTCGGAAAAAGATGCACACGGTCAACACCCGGTTCTAGTAGGCTTATTTATTTTTTCATACTTAATTATTGGTTGTATCGGTGATGTTGCTTTACCAAGAAAGCCGAACGAAACCCTAGTTTCTATAAAATACCTATTCCTTTTAACACCAAAATAGAATATAATACTGTACATGTCTCCAGGGTGACAGGGCAATTCTGAGACTGGGACTCACAACCAACCTTAGCTTGTCTTCTAGCTGTGACATTTGATTATCACAATCACTCACACTAGCCGGTCCTCCCTGACACGGTGTGTACGAGAAGAGAAGTGAGGAGTCAAGGCAGCCACAGGCTGCACGATCGCACGGGCGAAACGCGCGGGGTTGAATTGTCATCGGGAGCACGTACCTACCTACGTACTATACGTCGGAGGTGGTCACGTCTGCAGCAGCTGGCACGTGTGACACCAGTACGTGACGTACATCTGAAAAAAACGAGCAAGTTAATCATGTACCGTGTTAATACGTGGCTCTGCGTTCGTTGATGAGAACGTCCACAAGATTAGTCTCACAAGGCGATTTGGTGTCCGTCGTACGTAACTTGTCCATCATTGGTTGTGTAGGCAATAGTGATGTAGATTGGACTGGAGAGAAGGCTTGCGGACCTTAACGTGCGATCTCGAACACGACAGTGAAGAGACAGCTGACGGTGATGACAGTACGAGCCTGTGCACATTCGAACGGTCGACAAATGGAATTTCTCTTGGCTGTCCTGGATGCGTCTGCACTTGCCAATTTCGAATCGTTAATATAAAGTTTTTTTTCCTAAGACACCTATTTGCTCGCCAGTGCATTTTGAATGTAGAGCCGTGGAGTTGTTGATCTCTCTTAGAGCATCTCCACCCACCCCCTAGGACACTTTTTTAGGCTCGGGCGGCGCCTTATCCAGGCGAAACCCAGCGCGTTGGTGGCCTCTTCGGGGCGCCTGCAGAAGTTTCGGCGAATCGTGTCTCCCCGCATGTCCTTTTTCTTGGCCCATTTAATCATTTTGCTCACAAACTTTTGGTCGGGGTGGGGTGTGGCTGGGAAGATGCCCTTAACATGCATTTCTATTTCGTCCGGATGAAGCATTTGGCTTCTAGGACACCAACTTTTTTTGTTCGGTGGGGTTCTTGGGGGCTCCAACGACCGGAGATGCTCTTATGTTTTCTAATTAGAGTCCCCTCCGTAGGCTCTCCGGCGGCGGAAGGGTGGGGGAGGGGGACCCCGGATCTGGACGTACGATGTGGAAATAAGGTGTGGGCTTGCGTCTCAGGCGGTGCCGCGTTCAGGGGAGCAGTCTTCGACGCATATGGAAATAATGTCCTCCCAATCCTTGCTCCGCCTCAACGATGGCGCTCAAGGCTTCAGCGCTGAACGACCAGTGGATGTTGGTCATGTTGTTGCTGTGGGACATAACGGCGGTAGCAGTACGATTGGCCGTATTGTCCTCGAGCTTCATCCGCGTCGTGGCAGTGGCTTACGCAGCATCACTTGGAAGCTTCGAGAGTTTGTGCAAGCTTTGGGTGGTTGGCCTTTTTGTTTTCGTCCTATGGAGCAGCGACGGTGTGCCATCTTCTGGTGCTTCTATGTTGGCTTGGTAAGCCTCGAGGCTCTCAACTCTTGGACTTCGAATCTGGCGACTATGACTTCATCTCCGAAATGTTTGACAGCGTGCGTTAGACTACAACGCTCACCCGAATCTAGCAGTGGGGAGGCTACCGGAGCGGCTGCGGCGGCGCACCATCGGCCCATCTAGGAGATTGGAGGACTGAGGCACCCTAGGGACTTAATTGTAATATCTATCTTTTTTTTACGGGTGTCTCACTGTTTGATCTGTGGCTAATAGATCTGAGGGTCTTTTCGATTTTTCTTCAAAAATAAATCGTACTATGTAACCTTATCTTTTATAAACATATACTAATAGTTTCTAGCATATACTAATTTCCCAAAATTTATGATCTTTTATGTTTGTCTCTTTTGTTTGCACCGAATTTGCTGTATGGCGTGTCAGGGTACCAAGAGGTAGCCGGGGAATTGATAGTCAGGTTGGAAAATCACTTGCTTGGCTGATCACACCACTTTGATGAAGATCAAGGACGATGATCAACTGTGTAAATAATTTCATGATGTTTTTATATGCGTGAGATACCATGCAAGTAAGTCGAGTGTGCCTGGCACTACAAAGAACACCAGAGGTAATACAAATTACAACAGACCCATGGACCACCTAGCAGTTGCATGGTTTCTCACGCATAAAAAAACATCATGAAATTATTTGCACTGAGACAGGGGCCTAGAGGCGGCAATGAGCTTTGCTCACTGAGCGCTAGCAGTGGATGCAAGAGGAGTAAGACTTCGGTACCCTCAAAGATTTGAATGATTTTTTTCAAATTCTGAAAGGGTGTTTTTATAAGGGTATGTGCTACTTAACTTTTTGGCCTTTTGGCAAAGAAAGAAGATGCATAGAGCCAACACCCGGTTCCAACGGACCTATTTATTTTCACTAGGACAATGCCCATGCGTTGCAACAGAATATAAATATTCTAGTTCGTTAGGTTGTGATTTAACTCCCCATATGAATGTGATTGTGTAAAGAAATGTTTATTAAATCGTGACCGTGATTTACCTAGGCCTTATATTTTAACGAGAAGTTTGACAAGTAAACTAAAATGGAATTGGTTCAGAAAATAAGTAAATTAAGATGATTGATTATCATATGAGGATGGTTGAACGAAGGGGCAGTGAGAAGGAAAGTAAAACATGATACCTTACATTCTTTTTAACTAGTGTATATAGCGATAGAGATCACTTGTTTTTTTATTCGCGGAAAACTTCCGATTTATTCATCTTCAATCACGGCAGTACGATGAACACCAGAAATAACTAAGCTTTTTACATAGAGATTGCTTGGTTAAACTTGGATTCGTGGTTGTATCGGTGATGTTTCTTTATCATGGAAAGCTGGATGAAATCCTAGTTTCTGAAAATTATCAATCCCTTTCAAAACCAATAAAAAATACTTCATCAAATTTAAACTACAACCACGACCTTTATTTTGGACCGGAGGGAGTAGTACATGTCTCCACTGGACAGGGCAATTCTGAGACTGGAACTCACAACCAACCTTAATTAGCTTGTCTTCTTGCTGTGGCCTGTGATTATCACAGTCACGAACACTGGCCTGTCCTCCATGTCTATGTACGCATCATCATGCGCTGCAGACAAACAGCATGTGCGTACGAGAAGAGAAGAGAAGAGAAGAGTCAAGGCAACGAAACCCGCACGATCCCACACGCGTTGTCATCGGGACCATGTACGTACGTCTGAAAAACAAGCAAGTTAATCATGTATCAGGTCATGTGGCTGAGAACGCCCACAAGATTAGTCTCAAGGCGATTCTCTGTCCGTCGTATGTAACCTGTCCATCATCAGTTGTGTGTAGGCATAGTGCTGCAGACAGCGTGTGGGTTCGGAGAAGGGCCTCAGGACCTTAACTTAGTATGATCTGGACTGCTGCTCTGGCTCCAGAGCACGACAGTCAAGAGACAGACGACGGCGACGGCAGTACGAGAATGCAGTGCACATTTGAACGGTCGCCAAATGGAATTTCTCTTGGCTGTCCCGGATGCATCTGCCCTTGCCAATTCCAAATCTTCAAGAAGAAGTATTTTTTTCAGGCCACCTATTAGCTCGCCTGCGCACTTTCTAATGTGGAGAGCGGGAGTGTTGGTCTCTCTTCTTTGTCTAGATAAACTTAAAAAATAAATCATACTACGCAGCCTTATCTTTTAGCTAGGATCATAATGTTTTCTAATAGTATCTAGCTTATATCTATTTTCCAAAATTGATGATCTTCTTTTATGCATGTCTCTTTTTCTGTTCTGCATCAGAAGGGCCATAGGTTGTGCAATTCCTGTCGGGTTACCGAAGAGGTAGTAGGGGAATTGATAGTCAGGGTTAGAAAATCATCTGCTTGGCCGATCACATCACTTTGATGAAGATCAAGGACGATGATCAATCTTCCAAATCATTTCACGACATCTCACTTTGATTAATTTTAACTTCTCATTTATTGTGCAAGGTAGAGTAGTTAGACTTAATTGGACAAAGTACTAGTCTCCTAAACTAAATGTGCCAATTAAGGCTTTTTCTAGATGAAAGAAAGCTAGGCATTAGCCTTGCTATCATTTTTATCTACATTAAATTTCCAAGTAAACAAGTGTGTGGGTGATCTTTCCATACCAGTTGTAAGTGAACCCTGGCGTCTTCAAATTTCAGGAATAAACTTTTGTCCCTTATGGATGTTTCTTGCTCGTGCATGATTAACAGTTCAACTGGGAAGATTAGATAAGCGGATCCTACACCCTTCATTTCCAGAGTTGAATCTTCATATTCCCAAGAATGTTCTTGGATTATCCCTATAAGTTGTCTACAAATGAGTATTTTGCATGATATGCAAATCTCACTTGGGTACGTATTTCATCACCAGATTAGGATCTATAAGAAATGGCGATCACTTGTACTATGTATAATGCCGCAAGGCCTAATACGCATTATTGAAGATCTATTTAAGGAGGAGAGGAGGCACTGGAAATGGATTTCCAGTCCCAACCACTGAGGCTCGTGAATTCTACCATTGCATAGTAGGCACTCTATCAAAGGCCTCCATAGTTATCGCCATCGCCATTAGCACATCCATTTAGATCAAGCCTTAGTACTCCATCAATTGGATTGGACTAGTACATAAGCGGACATTAGAAGTGATTGGCGGAGACGACTTCTAACACTAAAAATACTAGTCGTGTATCATCCCAAATTTCCAAATTAGGATGTTAATAGAAGCATATCACTTGCATATCATTCTTTCATGTATATTTGGATGTTGAAATGTTCAAAATTGTTTCCAACTGAGAGAAGAGTGAAGATAACATGATTTCTTAAAACCAATGATGGAAAACCTAGGATAGTGCCTGGGGATTCTGGATCTTGATGTGATGAACAAGATCTTACTATGAAAGTGGTATGGATATTGGAGAACTTTGAAGGCATATGGTAGGAAGTAATTTCAAATAAATACCTGAGTGAGAAGGTGCTATATGAAGTGACAACTGACGTGCGAGGATCACATTCCTTCAGGGTCTGGCTCATGTCAATGAAATATTCCAAAAACGCATTCAAAGGATTGTTGGTGCTGGGGTAAACACATTTTTCTAGGATGGTGATTAGCATGGAGGTAGACATGGCTGGACATTTTCTTAGGCTCTACAATATAGCCTTCACTAAGAACATCCCCTTCAGTTCATAATGAAATTTTGGGTGAGGCTTCTTCTCAATGGAATTTGTTGACATTGGTGTGGGTAACTTTACCTTGCCTAGTGATAAGGATAGGCTGAGGTCGAAGCTAATCAGAATTGTGATTTTTTTCTGGCTTTGGGATTTTTTTCCTTCATTTTTCCTTGGTTTTATCCTTTCTGTTAGTTCTTCGGCATACCTCCTTTTAATCTTGCAAATGAAAGGAAAAAAGGGTACATGAATTATGCCATAACGTATAAAAACATGGATATAATTGAGCAATCTATAGCAACAAATAGTGAAGCAAAATGCACGTATCAATTATCAGTCACGCAAGTGAAGTCATTTAAATTATGATTACAAGTAGTTAGTGACATTAAGATCTTTTATGCCATGGCTTAATTCAAATGCATCACTCATAACCCTGCCATGTTTTCTTTTTGTCACCATTTCCATGAACCCGCATATTTGCAAATGTTTGCTGTAAGTATGCTTGATTTTGCACCTCACTTGAGAAAAATTGCTCACGAATATCACTCTTTCTGGTGGTTATAGACTATGGTGAATCATCAAATCAACGTAGGACCTTCCAAGGCAAAATCCATATGTTCCAAATAGTGTTATTCCTACAAAATTAATGTAAACTTTTACTTTCCTGATGACCTCCTTAAGATAGATCGAGTTTTATTCTTAGGGAGCATGGGTTGTTTTATTTTATTCAACTCAAGTTGCACACATTATTAATTTCAGTAAACCATGCCACAGAAACGATTGGCGGAGTGAAAGACATCAATTCAAAGAACCTATCATTGACCAAAAAGCGGTACAAGAGCGCTAAAGGGAAAATGTCGCGACAAAGCACACGCCTACTTCTAGTACAAAACTACTCTAGCTAAAGTAGCAACACAAATTAAAACTTGAAGTGTGTCTCAAAAATCAAAAGCTAGAATGAAGTTTATCTCTCTCTTTGACAGTAAAAAAACCTAGAGTGGGAATACTGGGGAGCATGCCTTAGCGACATTCTACCCCATTTTCCAAAGCCCAATTTTATTTCGGTGCCAAATTATTGAGGCAAACGTCTGAGTGGTATATATTACAAAGAATCCTTGAATGGGATAACTAGACATGCCTGATAAGATAGAGTGACTATTAGACTTGAACCGTCTGTGCGCCCTCCATGATGCGCTGGTAATCTTAGCATCAAACGTGGTTGCATGACTCATGTGAGTCAACCCTAGACCTATGGTATAGTTACATGTTAATACTACAGATAGATCTTTACCAATTGTCGATTAGTATTTCTGTTAGATCTATTATAAATTATATACTAGTTAAATCGCGAACATGTTTTGGGCTACGATGATGTGACAAGAGAAGCAATATGAGGAGAAGTAACACTTGGTCAATTGGCATACATACTTTGGGGGACTAGGGATTCTGACTCTCAGTGTGATGAACAATAGCTTACTATGCAAGTGGTCATGGAAATAGGAGAATTCTGAAGGCTTGTGGCAGCAAATGATATAAAAGAAATACTTGAGTGTTTGAGGTCACGGCTGATGTAGGAGGATCACATTTCTTGCAGGGCGTGGCTCATTTTAGTGAAATATTCCAAAAACATGTATTCGAAGGATTGTTTTTTTAGAAAAGGAGGACCTCCGGCCTCTGCATCCGGACGATGCATGCAGCCACTTTATTAATTATTCACACAAGAGGGACTGCCGGCGATGCACATTCAGTGGGAGGAGACATTCCCGTTGACGACGAGGTGCCCACGGTGACTTCGTAAATTTCAGGATAATATGCCAGCTCAGTCTTTCGGAGGTGCGAATAAGGGTAGGGTGTGCGTGTTTGCGTTTATAAGAATGAGTGTATGCGCGTGTATATGAGCGCTTGTGTCTGTACTGTGTTAAAAACAATCGTCTGCTTGGGTCGTGTAGGAAGAATGTCACAAACGCAACGGACGTGTGATTGTCTTTTTTCCTGTTATTATTCTCTTCGGAACATCTATTTTGCGTGCTATGCGCTCGTGATCGAGCAAGGCACACCCCCCTTCCCGCGCGCGCCCCTTTTGGGCCATCCGATGCTGGGTGGGATGTGCCCTGTTATTACCATTATGTTTTCTTTTTACCTTTTAGTTTTTACATTTTTTTTCAAATATTTTGCTATTTTTGTAAAATTCCAAACTTCAGAAGGTTTTGCATTTAAAAAATAGTTCTAAAACCCACAAAATATTCGTGGAATAAAAAAATGCTTACGATTTTAAGAAAAATGTTCATATACTGAAAAAATGTTTGTGAATTTGAGCAAAATATTGGCAAATTCAAAAAATGTTCCCAAAAACGAAAAGGATTGTGAATTAGATTTTTTTTATTAATTCAAAAAATGTCATACATATAAAAATGTTCACGAATTAAAAAAGTACGTCAATTAAAAAATGCTCCTGATAAAAAAATTCATGAGTTTCAAAACATGGCAACAATTTTAATAAATTTGGAAGAGGATAACCTGGTGCACGACATGATCTGTCCTCAAGTGACAGAGCATTACCTATATTGTTAAAGAGGATAGCTAAAATTTATCCTAAACCCTAACTTTAGTTAAAATGTGAGCACAAAAATAAAAAAGAACAAAATTTTCAATAATTATAAACGTTTTTCAATATTGAACATATTTAAATATGTGGATAGAATATATAGCACTTCTATTTCAAAGGTAAATATAAAATAAAATCAAATTTCAATTCAAGAAGATCTTTAGTTATATTGTGAGCACAACTATAAAAAACAATATCATATTTTAAATCTCATATTGTTTAAAAACCAAGAACATTTTTTAAATTAATAGTTATAACTCTGCTTAAAGAAAACAAACATTAGTCATAAATCCAAAAAATATAAATACAAAAAATCAACTTTTTTCAGAAATTTATAAGCATTTTTTAAAATTGAACATATTTAAAATGTGCTTAGTATATAAAGCATTTCTATTCAAAAGATAAATATAAAAGTAAATCCGATTTATTACGAAGATGAATTTAATTAGATTGTGAGCATAAATATAAAAACGATATCTTGTTTGAAATTTCAGAATTAAAAAAACAAGAGTGTTTTCTACAGTAGTAGTTATAATTTTGCAGTTTAGAAAAAACAAGCATAGCTAATAAATTGAAAAATAAAGACAAAAAAACATGGGGTAGGCCCAACTGGCTGAGTACTACGGCGTCATCGGGCGCGTGTTGGCCTGGCCCAACAGCAGGCCCTCGCCCGCACACTCGGATGCCTCAGTCGGCAAAACGGCGCGTGTTTTTCTTTTATTGATTTTATTTTTATTTTTCCTTTTTATGGATTTCCTATTACTTTCCGTTCTTTCATTTTTCTTTTATTTTATTCCCTTTATTTCATGTCCTTTTTATTTTCTTCCGTTTCTTTCCTTTGATTTTTTGTTTCACTTAAAAAAATTCAACCATTCTGAAAGACCAAAGTTTCATTCAAACATAAATTTAAATAATTGAAATTTCATTCAATATAAACGCTAAAATTTAAACATTAGGATATTTTACATATTTCAGCAAACTAAACATAAAAAAAAAATCCTAAACTACTCCTCGTCGCTGACTCGCCGTGAGGTCACTGCGGCGTCATCGTCGCCGCCCCCTGCCGCTCCATCGTCATCGTCGTTGCGGTTGCCGAGGTTGTCAATCGACCCCGTCGTCCTCCTCCACTGTCGGTGCTACCTCTGCGGCCTCCCTCACAGCCGCGCCGCCGCCTGCGATGTCCGGAGAGCGACGAGGTAACCCGACGTGTCTTCAGGGTCATCGTCCTCTTGGAGGACGAGTTGTTCCGGCGGGAGGATCACCTTCGGCAGGGCATGCGGGGCGGGCGGCGCGGGTGCCGTTGGTGCGGCCGGTCGCCGCCTGCCGAAAATGCATCGGGCACTTCCGCACCGCTGCGCTCCACTGGACATGAGGGATGTGTCGGCTGCCGCCCTCCGAAACTGGTCGCTGACGACGTCGTAGCTCTTGCCGTCCCAAAACTACTGATGGCCGATAATGCTGCACCGGCCGCCCGGGTGGGTGCGGTGCTCCTTCGCCGTGGCAGTTGTGGGGGAGGTGGCACCCTGGCGGCAGGAGGAGGCCAAACCGGTCCTCCGTTTCTATCTTACCGAGGCTTGACGACCAGGAGCTCTGGTTGTCTCCACCCCCTCCGCCACCGGAGCTACTGCCGCCGTCGTAGTACGCATCATCGAGAGAGGGGCTTGGAGAGCGTCGGGGTGTGGGTGGCGGGGTGAGGACGATGGGGGCTTGGAGAGCGTCGAGTGTGGACGGCGGGGTGAGGACGACGGGGCCTTTTATAGCCCACCGGGCGACAATGCAGGTAGGCGGCCGGCCAGCCGGTGTTACTCCCTCAGTAATGGCGGCGGCCTCGGGAGACGATAGGGGGCCTCGGGAACCGACGCCACACGGGCTGCTCATCGCCGCGTAGAACCAAGTTCGTGTTAAGCTCCTGCCGCTGCCGCCGCGTCAAATTCAACGGATCTGCGGCGGCTGCGTCACCCGTCGAGCAGCGGCCGCCGCTTCGCCCGTCAAGCAGCCGCCGCCGCCGCGTACACGTACACGTTGCGATCTAAGACAAGGAGTCACGTTTGATCTCCATAGGTAAAAACCGAAAATCATCATCGATCCCCTAATCTGAATACGTGAGTGAGATGCAGTATAAATACTACAGTTCTATTTTTAAGTTATTTATTTATGCCCAGCGTACACTAATTTCAGTACTCTGTTAGTAGAGTGCACTTCAGTTTCCCTGAGAAAACTGAAAACTGCTATATTCAGATTGTGCTTGGCACGGCTGTACCTGCAAATTTTGGTTCCTTGCATGGCTGTACCTAGAGACCAGTAGCAAACTTGGGGCACTTCAGAATTCAGAGGACCAGATAGAGGATGGGATGCGATGCAACTGCGGCATATCAACCGACATGGCGGCGACAGTGGCTCAACGGTAACGCAGCGGCTGCAGCTCGACGGTGACGACGCGGAGGCGGCAACGTTGGACGTAACGTGGCGGTGATGACGGCGGCGACAGCTTGACGGCGACGAAACTGCTGCAGCTCAATTTTTGGCGCGAGAAGATTCAGAGTATAGAGAAACAAGCAAGTTCGTTGGACCCTCCTGTTCGTTTGTTGGTGAGCAGCAGAAGTCCGTTGGATGGGATGGAAAGTGAATGAATGGTTGATTTTGGCCCGTACGGCAGGCACTGCAGACGAGCCGCGTCCGTAGACATAGCATGCGCACAACCACACTGAAATCCTATCCTATCTGTCCACAAGCGTGCTCTACTCCGCTGACTATAGTGAACAAAACGGCGGTTCAGAAGTCTAACACTATGTTAAACCGATGATTTGGTTAACTAAACGAGCCATATTATTTCAATATAAAGTTTACATGTATGCCGCGTGCAGTAAGCAATATTGGACAAGTGAGAGAAGAGAGATACCTTCCATTGTGTCGGCTTCCATTCATGATAACTTGAGGACTGAACCCCGTTCGTACAGAGCCAACAAAAGAAATTCCTAAGAAGAAACCCAACGGAACATGATAGTGGGTGGCGGATCCATCGCATAGAACATTATAAAGGCTGGCATTACACCAAGTCAGGCAATCATGCACTATTCTTTCTTTCTACACACGCACACACATGTATCATCGGTTGGTAAGGAAACATGATAGTGGGTGGTGAATCCATCATCATATTGACGACAGTGCATAATCCAATGACTAGCTAGCAGCGAGGATGTGCTGCCTGCAAGAGGATGTTGCCGGGCGCACGGAGAGTAGCGTCCTCTGCTGCTCGGCGCAACAGCAGCCACGTCACCCCGAGCGGCGTCCGCGCTCCTTGGCAGGATAAAGGCATGGAGCGGAGCGGTGGTAGCAGCGGAAGAGACAGGTTGAAGCCGGAGAAGCGGATGCTGCTGCGGTTGAAGGTGAGCAGACCACAAGCTTTGAAGTTTGACCTTGGAAGAAAACAAATGGAATGGCTGCCAAATTTGGCTGTTTCTAATGCTTGCATATGAGTAAATGAAGGATTGCTGCCAACTCGAGTTGCAGTGGTGAAGAAGAAGAGGAATTTGCATCATCACCAAGAAAGACAAGAAAGAGAGCACAAGGAAAGGGCGGAGGCTGCTGCAGGCGTCCCTGTGGTGAAGCCCCTTGGTGGTGTGGGCCGGCGGAGGTGCTGCGGTTAGGATTCGGAGCCGTCCTGCATCTGGGCGCTCGCGCCGCCATGGCCGGTGGGCTTGGTCTTGGATCTGGCCGCTGTCCTGCCTTGTCGAACAGAGGGAAGGGCCGTCCATGGCGATGGTCTCCTTCCATTGTGATGGCCTGGCTGCAGAAAATCCAGAAGAAAAAGAAGAGGGGAGGAGGATGGAGGGCGTACCTCTGGCGTCTAGGTGCTGCAGCCCGTCGCCGGCGTCGAGGGCCACCACATCCCATCCATCCATGGGTGGGTGTGGGGCTAGGGTTCTGCCCCCATCCGTCCATCCATCCATGGGTCGGGTCGGACCTTCATGGCCGACCTCGAGGACATCCATGGGTGTAGGACATCGCGCCGGTGCCGCTTTGGATCTGCGCGTCGCTCGATCTGGAGCCGTCCCTCCCCTCCCCTCCCCTCCCATCCCATCCCATCCCCTCTCCTCCCCTCCCTTGGGAGAGGAGAGGAGAGGAGAGGAGAGAAGCTGAGGGTGGAGCGGCGGCGCTGGAGGGAGAGGAGGCCGCCGGAGTTGGGGTTGGGGCGGCGGCGGGGCAGAGGGGGAGAGCGGTGGTGGTTGGGGAATCAATCGTGGGAGGAGGAGTGCGTTTGGTTTGAAAAAGAGGAGCAGCCGTCGTGCGCATAGGACCAGCGCACCAGAAAAGCAACCGCCGCCGATGAAGACAAGCATAGATCAAAGACACATAGAACGAAGACCGGATGGATCCGCCAAAAGACAAAACGCCGATCTACACGCCCTCCGACGACGCTTGAAGCATCATCGTGTTGATTAGAAATGTAGGATTTCCCCAAGTACCATGATTTTCGTGTTCTTGTATGACCGGTCACCAGAGACGGGCCGAGAGAGGATGATAAATCAGAAGCGGACGCGTCCGCGGACCAATGGGAGGCCTCTATACCGCGCCCTCCTCTTCCACTGCCGCTGCTGCCTGCGATGTCCGGAGAGCGACAAGGTACCCCGACGTGTCTTCAAGGTCATCGTCCTCTTGGCGGACGAGCTGCTCCGGCGGGAGGATCAGCTTCGACAGGGCATGCGGGGCAGGCGGCCCTGGTGCCGTTGGTGCATCAGGCACTTCCACGCCGCGTGCTACGCTCCGCTGGACATGAGGGCGGTGTTGGCCGCCGCCCTTCGTAACTGGCCGACGACGTCCTCGTAGCTCTTGTCGTCCCGAAACTACTGATGGCCGATAATGTTGCACCGACCGCCCGGGTGGGTGCGGTGCTCCTCCGTCGTGGCGCCGGGGACCAACATCGGGTAGCCGTCCTTGTCGATCCTGCAGTTGTGGGGGAGGTGGCACCATGGCGGCACGAGGAGGCCAAACCGATAGAGCTCCTCCGTCTCTGTCTTGCGGTGGCTCGACGATCAAGAGATGCGGTTCTTTCCGTCGCCTCCCCCACTGAAGCTGCTGCTGCCGTCGTAGAACGCATCATCGGGAGAGGGGCTTGGAGAGCGTTGGGTGTGGACGGCGGGGTGAGGACGACAGGGCCTTTTAGAGCCCACCGGGCGACAGTGCAGGTAGGCGGACGGGCGGCCGGTGTTACTCCGTAGTAATGGCGACGGCCTGACAGGGGGCCTCGGGAACCGACGCCACGCGGGCTCACGAGGTAGGTACGTGGACTGGCGTCCGGAGTGATTTGAGCCAAACCGGTTGTGGGGGAGGTGGCACCCTGGCGGCACGAGGAGGCCAAACCGGTCCTCCGTCTCTGTCTTGCCGAGGCTCGACGACCAGGAGCTGCGGTTGTCTCCGTCCCCTCCGCCACCGGAGCTGCCGCCGCCGTCGTAGAACGCATCATCGGGAGAGGGGCTTGGAGAGCGTCGGGGTGTGGGTGGTGGGGTGAGGACGATGGGGGCTTGGAGAGCGTTGGGTGTGGACGGCGGGGTGAGGACGACGGGACCTTTTATAGCCTACCGGGCGACAGTGCTGGTAGGCGGCCGGCCGGCCGGTGTTGCTCTCTCAGTAATGGCGGCGGCCTCGGGAGACGATAGGGGGCCTCGGGAACCGACGCCACGCGGGTTGACGGGGCGACATGGGCTGACGAGGTAGTCACATGGACGGGCGATCGGAGTGATCTGAGCCGTCGTTGTGTTTAGGGGGTTGCATCGAAGAAGAAGTGATATATAAAACAATGTGGATTGAAATACAAAGCAAGCCATTGTTCGTTTGAACCAAAGTTATTTATCTCTATCTCTGAGGGTAACAAACGTTTTCTAGATGTGTGTACCGGTGGATGGAGAGGCGGAATGCAGTAAAAAAAAATCCCAAAAAAAACGAACCTATAGCTATTTTCCATCTAGAAGGTGGACGTCAGAATGATCGACAGCACTACTTATAAGAGAAAGGGTAATAGGATTCTGGTTCTCTGCCCTTAACTCACGTATCACACGAGCTATGTATGCGTGGATGTCAATTAG
This sequence comes from Triticum aestivum, assembly GCF_018294505.1. Taxonomy (NCBI): domain Eukaryota; kingdom Viridiplantae; phylum Streptophyta; class Magnoliopsida; order Poales; family Poaceae; genus Triticum; species Triticum aestivum. The sequence goes on along the minus strand of NC_057798.1, from coordinate 17,869,446 downwards.
CGAGCAATATGCATGTGTAATAACTCGTCAACAGTGATCTTCCGCACGCTCATGGAAGCAGTACTGACACTAGATATAGACCGGAACAGCGACACTCGTGCATCATGTGCTACCTGCAGCTATTGCGCGTGTGTGTGTGGAGGAGAATGGCTCCGGACAGTGAACGTACAAGATTCCAAAGCAAGACCGAACTGTCATCTGGACCAAGAGACGCCAACCAGGAGCCATGAATAACACACATTTTAGGGCATTTTTACTGTTACCCAGTCAACTTCGAGGACTACGAGCATGCAGCACTGCTGTTACCAGGGCAAATGTAATTGACAGTCAAACAGGAGACGTCTGTGTGCATCAACCGATATAGAGGTCGGAGGTGTTCCCTCATTTTTGGAAAAAAAGAAAAATCTACTAGAGGAGCTTATTTATTTTTAGAACAGGAGGATGCACCCCCGGCCTCT
>NC_057798.1:17859167-17865206 GCF_018294505.1 Triticum aestivum | reverse complement strand
CTACTAACAGACGTAGTAGTAGCGCGGGCGCATCCGCGCTACTACTACAAGTTAGCCGTAGCGCCGTAGTAGTAGCACGGGCACCCGCGCTACTACTAGCTATTTAACCCGTGCTACTAATAGGATTTTCCCTAGTAGTGACAGGTTGTCCAAAAGAGATGGCTTGGTGCTTGAAAACAATGCAAGAATTCTTATTTTGGAAGTAATTTTCTAGTTTTCATATGTTTAATGAATTGTATTTTGCAAGACAGATTATTGTTAGGCTAGTGGTTATTGTTGATAATGTTACGAGTAAGTTCTTGTTGTTTGGTTTGTACTGTCAGCTTTTCGTTTATTGCTGCAGGTTCTTCATTTCAATAATTTCGCTTCATTTCATCAGTGCAACAACAAAGACAGAAAGAAAAATTTATTGCTGAATTACACAGGCAAAGTTGCTATAGTAATTACACTTTTCGGCAAAAACTGCAAATTAGTCTAAAGAACAGAATCGTCGTTATCCACCGGTGTTTATGGAATAGACTATCTACCTGTGGCATAGGTCATATCATACATCGTACAAGTTGCATCCATGCAATGAATTCTATATCTAGTATTGCAAAAGGAAAAAAAAAGATCAGTTTTAAGTAGACTATAATAGGTGGGGATAGCGTTTCCATGTTTATATTGTACCAATCTGCTCATTTTTCTTTTAGGTAGCATGATATTCATTGCTTTACTAACTAGGGAATTAAAAAGTGATTGTTCCTAAAGTATTTTCAGTTTTTTCTTATTTTTCTTAGATTAATTGTGCATTTTGTTGAATTTTATTTTTCTTTTAATCATTAATTTCATATTCAAATAATGTGATAAGTTTCAATTTTGGATGGAAATTATAATCTAATACATTTTTATTATTTTCTAAACACTTATGGCCTTTCGGTTTATGTCTGTCTCTTTCTGTTTAAATTTTTGTCCGACAGACAGTCAGACCTGCAAATCCATTGGCATGCAATTTTTATCACCTGTTGACTTATTTTATGTGTTTTCAAGAATTTGGTTATTTATATATTTCATTATGCATGATGATCTGTGATGTGTTCTGCTGATGATCTACTCGATGGTGAATTATGAATTCCTAATCCAATTGTGCAGCCATGTTAACACCAAATACAAATAGTACATGTCTCCGGAGAATGGGATGGCTTAGACTGGGACTAGCAGCTACTCCCTCCGTTCCTAAAAATAGGTCTTTCTAGAGATTTCGACAAGTGACTACATACGAAGTAAAATAAGTGAATCTACACTCTAAAATATGTCTATATACATCCGTATGTGGTAGTTCATTTGAAATCTCTAAAAGGACTTATATTTAGGAACGGAGGGAGTACATTATTTAAGAATAACTCCAACCGAGTTTTGAGCTAGCCAAGCTCGAGTTTTATTTGTTTTACAACTTCTCTTTATTACTTTTATCAACTTTAAAAATATGCAGATACGATGTTCATAAATCATATGCATATATGTATCACAAAATGTACTTTTGAAATATGTAATTTTGTTGATTTGAGAAATATGCTATTATAGAAGTTTGCTGGCTGATATAGTTGATGGTGGATTTATTAATTCCTGTTTATAGCCTGCAGGCGTGGAGAATGGCTAGTCATGCACTTTTGCTAGATTTAATTTCCACAATACTCTTTCGGTTCCGATAAGGAAAGTACTCATGTTTGATACTGACACGGTCTCCTATGTTAAATTACATATCATCATGCTATCCTGGAGTACTTTTACATAAAAGGTGCCTTTATTAACTCATAATATGGCATCTAGGAGATACGTAGAAATGAATACACACCAGGTCTCTACATGGTTAAGATGTACGTTAGAGTGATCGACGTCTTCGGGTCTATATCGATGACCTCCTGGTCATTGCTTTTACATATTCCCTGATTTAAACAAGTTTGATCCGCTGCGGCAACGAGCTTTGTTCATTACGTGTGGCCGGTGGATGCATGACGAAGAAGACTTTGGTACCCTGAATGGTTGGATGTAATTTTCAATTTTATAGAGTGTTCTTGTAAGGGTTTCTGGTACTTAATATACGTGGCCTTTTTGGAAAAAGATGCACACGGTCAACACCCAGTTCCTGTAGGCTTATTTATTTTTCCATACTTAATTATTGGTTGTATCGGTGATGTTGCTTTACCAAGAAAGCCGGACGAAACCCTAGTAGTTTCTAAAGCACTTATTGCTTCTAGTCGTACGTCATCAGCAAGTTTGCAAAAAAGCCCCTATGTTTTTTGGTGTTCAACCCGCAGTCCTATTTTAAGTGGATATTCTGAGAAAAAACGTTTCACTTTTTTAAAAAAGACCCTAGGGAGTGTTGCGCCCCTCCCGTCACAAAGCTCTGCCACTCTGGCGCATCTCGCCTGCGCAGCGGCCGCCACCCCCCTTCTCGTCCTCTCCTCGCCGCCGCCGTTTGGGTCCTCCGGGCAAAGCCCCCGCGCGGATCCGGCGACGGCAGGGCCTCTGGCACGCTGGAGCTGCTCGGCTGCGAGCGGGGGCACGGTGAGGTGGGCCAGGGAGACGGTGGCCTCGGCCGCCACAAGGACGAGCACGCGAGCGCGCGCACGCGCCGCCCGAGCCCAGGATGGGGCGAGGCGTCGCGGCGGGCGTTGGCGTTCGCGCCGCCGAAGCCCAGGAATGGGGAATGGGGCGATGCGTCGCGGCGGAGGACGATAAGGTGGCCGGCGTGCTCGCTTTGTGCGAGGCATCGCGGCGGAGGACGATATGGCGGCCGGCGTGACCACCATCGGGTGGGAAGAGGAGGAACGGCCAGCGGCGGGGCGAGGCCAAGCCCCAGCCCAGCCCTTGCCTGGGCGCTCTGAGATCCCCAGCAGCAACAAGAAGCCCAGCGCTAGACCGGCCAGGGACAGTAAGGCTCGCCCAGCGGCGGAAGAGGGGCAGGGGCCACCGGGCCAGGAGATTGAGTTGAGGAACCAGCAGCCGGAGAAGCCGAAGCGGGGGGTGCGGTGGCGGTGCTCGACGGGATGCGGCGCCTGCTGCAAGCTAGACAAGGGCCCCAAGTTCCTCACCCCCGACAAGGACAAGGCGGACGGGGCTGACCACCTCCAGGTAGGTAAACTCAGTACCAATTAATAGCGGCGGCATTTCTTCTGTATCTATGAACATACGTACTACAAAAAGACTGGTTGTTGTTTGATAGATGCAAAATTTTGGTTAATATGATGGAGCATGCTGAATTGCTGACCATGACCGTAGCTGTACAAGAGCATGATTGGCCCCGATGGATAGTGCACCAACTATGACAAGTCCAACCGAACCTGCAACATCTACGAAGGTACGGTAGTCATCAGAATGAGTTCTCCTGGTTTTAGTCTTCAGCGCAGCGCACATGTGGAAGTTAACTGACGCTGTTATGGTTGATATTTTTGGGTGTTGTAGAATGGCCATTCTTCTGCCGGGTCGAACCGAAGGTTTTCGAAGAGTTCTTTGGTGTGCCATGCAGCAAATTCGACAGGGAAGCCTGCAGGTTTGCTGGCTCTTACTTTGTTGTTCGTGTATCTACATGTTCAGTTAGTTCTTTGCGATGCTGAGTTGATTTATCTGCTGCCTGTCATTTCCAGTGCTTGTGTGGATAACATAAAGATGGTGTATGGTCAGGACTCTCCTGAGCTTGGAAACCTCAAGCGGGTCATAAGGGAGGAAAGTAGTAAGCAGGAAGCAAGCATGAACCGGGTTAAATTGTTGGATACCACAAATACTGGTACCTGATTGATTATGGAGTGTAGAGTACTCACTCACCGAAGCAGTTGAAAACCGGAACACAAATACTGGTACCTAATTTTCACCTATGAATGAGTCTACATTTAAATGAATCTTTTCTGCTCAGAGTTGGGTTTATTCTTTGTTTACCCGGAGTTTTTTTTGGCACTGCGGTGTCAAATTTTGATGGTAACAGCCTCGTGTCATTCTAAGTTTGGTTCTGAATGATTACATCTTTTGGCCCTTTCTTTTTAACTCTTCGTAGATATATAGTCCACCAAAAGCACATGAACTCACACAAGCATGCAATCTGCTTCATTGTTCCAATGACATTCAACCAATACGTGAACTCTGCCATCCAGCAAAGCAAGTTGTGCACGAAAAGGATGCCCTGATGTGTTCATAATCGTTGGTGAAATTTAGTGTGATAACGGTCGGTCAGGATATCATGGTAAATTTAGCCTTGCCACGAACAACACAGTAACCAGGCTCGCTGCTGAGAACAAGAAAAATGTGCCTACATGTAGAAATAAAAACAAACTCAAGCAAAAACATTTACTGGAAAACTATTGAGTGGTAAGTGGAACCAAAGCTCATGGGAGAAACGAAGCAACATATACTTTTGTAGAAAAAGATATACAAACCTTGGCGATAACTCCTTTACAAACATATTTTTGCTAATGGGTTATTATTGGGCTATCACACAAATGGGTAATGGTGGATATTCTACTTTCTTTTCAACTGGCCTACTTATGCAAGGGTTGAACATACTTACCTGCAGAGTTCCACTCCATAAGGAAGCTGAATGAATACGATATCACGAATAAACCAATCCAACTAACCAGGGTTACCAAGCTTCCTGCTATTCCTTTCATGTCGATTGAGAATATCTTTGCCAATAAACAATGAGATGTCGTCAGTTACGAACGTGGGTTCCTTGATTACCAGGAACGCGAGCATCATCCCTAATTAACTTCATGGTGATATATCATACCTGGACATGATAACCCAAGGAACAGGTCCCATTCAAATTGAGTATGCCCCATAGTATGCCTATTCAGTAAGGAGTCAGAATTTACATTTCTGGAGTTCAAACATGTTGTGCCAGCAAAAAAAGACGTCTAGGTGGTGATGTACTATGTACACTATTTTTCATTTCTACATTGGGATCACACAAAATTATTGATGTTCCAGCTACGTAATTTCTGTACCAGTATGCCATAAAGAGATAATTTAGAAACGAATTGTGTGTACAATTCTTGTGCCTGTGATCATGAAAAGATAGAAAGCCAATACTCTGTATAGTGATAGGCACCGAACATTCTGAAATGTAAATTCAGGTTACGTTTATTCAACTTTTTTTTATTTGATCTGCTTGATCGGTTGATATTTCACCCTTCAATCATGTTTATTTAATAGAGTCTCACACATGGAAGTTGGTGCTTGTGCAGTCTGGTAATTCATGCCCCATTGCCAAATACTCCGTACTAGCTGGGAACTTTAATAACTGCGGTTACCTCTTATATTTTGCATTCAGGCACTACTATTATCAGATAGTTAAATTTCAAATGTCCGCATTGCCATTGATGCAGTTTGAGAAATACGAACTAGGTGATGAACAAATCAACTTAGTTTTGAAGGAGACCAAAGTTGACGAGAAAAAAGACCAGCTAGAACTTGTAAATACCGTGACAAGTTTCTTCCGGAAATTTCCCAATGGCTTATGTTAGTAACTTACCATCAATAAATGATTTCCAGTTCAGAATTTAAGTTGGACTGCCCGATAGAATAAACAAGTTTACGCTTACCTTAAAGTAGAATGATAGCCCAGTAAGAAAGCAGCCCACAAATGTGCCAGATGAAGACACCTAATTAAAAGAAAAATTATAAAAGAAAAATGAAGCTTTCTTTTTGGTTTAGGTGCATCAGCTCAGTATTGGAGTATCCATACCAGTAGAAGGGTTCTCCTTCCACACCTATCCACGAGAAGGGCCCCGAATAATGTGATTGGTATCTGAAATAATTATAGTTATAGAAATTGATACAGCCGGTAAGCCAGTTCCAGTTATTGACCATAATATCCTATCCTGAACGAGGTGGTCCCAAGTTTACCAGAAAACCCTGAAGTTTAGGGGAAGAACAATTATGGAAAGTTCTTCTTGGCATTAAAATAAAATGGCACAATACCTGCTGATGAAAAGATATAGCTTGTATAGAGGCCTAACACGTTTATTCCTCCCAGTTGCTGAAAGGCCATCAGGCTGACACCCACCT
>NC_057798.1:17846849-17857734 GCF_018294505.1 Triticum aestivum | reverse complement strand
GGTGAGATGTGGTGGATAACTGGCGAGAGAGAGAGCCTCGCGGAAGAGAAAAGGATAACTGGCGAGAGAGATAAGCGACACGGCTGGTTTCTTCTAGACGAGACGTGCGCGCATTTCCTTTTTTCTTCTTTTTGTGCGGGAGCATGCACGCGTGTTAGTCTAGCTAGCTAGCATGCACGGAGTAGTTTGTATCCTTTCACAGACCGATACAGACCGATACAAACCGGTGTGTCCGCCATGGGAAATAGAGGATGAGGGCTTCTGAGGTCCGCCTCGCCGCCAACATGGCGGTGACGCGGGTGCCGCATAGGAGAAAACCATCCGCACCCGCATTGTAAAGAAGTGGTGGCGGAGGAACACTTGCACCCTCGCCTGAGAGCAGAACCGGACGGTCCGTGTCATGGCCGGACTACCTCCCAAGGAAGAGAAGGAGAACAACGATGGGTCAGACAGCTCCGGCGATGAGCAGATCCTACTCGATCCGTACTGCATCTTTGACCGCTACTTCCTAGAATAGAGCAAATTACATCTAACCGTGAATTGAGACGCAACATACTAAGTAAGATTCAATTGCAATGGAGAAAATATTCAACCCGGTTGCAAAAAAAAAAATACAAATATGGGGCAGCACAAAAGTCAAATGAATGCGCACAATGAAGACAGAAATATGCAGTGAGAACATAAAAAAGGTAGAATAGAGAAAATTACATCTAACCGTGAATTGAGGCGCAACATACTAAGTAAGATTCAATTGCGACGGAGAATCCTGCGTATATCGTAACAGAACATGAAATTAAAACATCTATACGGCAAGGACTTCACGATTAGCACACACGGCAGAAAATTGCATGCCTCGTCGTCGGACGAAGTATGTCACATTTTTATTATCTGATGTCGGTAACTAAAAACAATCAATATGGTAATCTAAATATAAGGTTGTTAATCTGATTATTTGGCTAGGATTCATGTTGCAAGTTTTGAATTACTCCCAAAGAATAGTATTGTTAATTGATCCGTCAACCATATACACTTAATTATCCATTTGGTTCACTTCGCTGCGTCATCATCCGCCGCTTGATTTATCACAATTGTTGTTTAATCAACAGTGTAGCACGGGTCATGGGTGTGTGGTTTTTTTCCTTTCGTTGCAACGCACGGGCAATTTTCCTAGTTCCTTTTGACACCAAATAGAATAAAATACTGTACATGTCTCCACGGTGACAGGGCAATTCCGAGACTGGAACTCAACCAACCTCAGCTTGTCTTCTACTCCCTCCGTTCTAAAATAGATGACCCAACTTTATACTAACTTTGTATCTATTTTGGAACGGAGGGAGTAGCTGTGACATGTGATTATCACAATCACTGACACTAGCCGGTCCTCCCTGACACGGTATGTATGAGAGGAGAAGTGATGAGTCAAGGCAGCCACAGGCCGCACGATCGCACGGGCCAAACGCGCGGGGTTGAATTGTCATCGGGAGCACGTACCTACCTACGTACTATACGTCGGAGGTGGTCACATCTGCAGCAGCTGGCATATATGACACCAGTACGTGACGTACATCTGAAAAAAAACGAGCAAGTTAATCATGTACCGTGTTAATAAGTGGAGTGGCTCTGCGTTTGTTGATGAGAACGTCCACAAGATTAGTCTCACAAGGTGATTTGGTGTTCGTCGTACGTAACTTGTCCTATCATTGGTTGTGTAGGCAACAGTGATGTAGATTGGACTGAAGAGAAGACTTCAAGACCTTAAGGCCAATTCCAGCGCGCGACCCCATTTTGTCCAGCCCCATCCGTTTGGGATAAAACGAACAAACGAGGCGGCCTGGACCCATCTGATCCGTTTTGTGTCCGAGCCGACCCATTTCAAGAGCAAACTTGCGCCGGGTTTGGGTCGCGGTGGACGGCGAACGGACGCTTCGAACGTCCGCGTTGGGGCCGCGTGGCAGGCGGCCACCTACCTCCCACCCGCCAACATAAATGCGCATGGGCGGGTGGCCCCACCTGTCATCCGCACAGCGAAGGGTCACTGTCCTTCTTAAATGGGAAGCCGTGGACCGGTCGTCGTTCACACTTCCCACTCCGGCCCCTCTCTGCCCCCTCGAAACCCGACACCCTCAAAACGCTAGCCGCTCCCCGTCGTCGACCTCGCCGGCCGGCCGCAGCCATGGGCCTTTGGAACTACGGCCGCAAGGGGAAGCACGACCACGAGGCTGGCTCCTCCTCGGGGCGCCGCCGCGGCTCCATCAAGAAGGAGGAGCCCGCAACACCGAGGCGCTCCTCCATTCAAGCCCCCGTGCCTGCCACCTTCACTATCGCGCCTAGGGCCGCCGGCGAGCGCGACCGGCGGTACCTGGCCGTAGATGTGTGCTGGCGGTACTGGGAGACGAGGACGCCGGTCCCGTGGAGCGACGTGCACCTCCCCAACGACTAGCACCTCTCCGCGGATTGGGTCCCCATCCCTCCGGTGCCGGCGAGTGGCCGTGCCCGGCACGATGAGATCGAGCGCCACCGGCGCCTCCTCCCCGACGACCTGTACTACGATGCCAGGTACGCCCCCGACTCCGTGCTCTGGGACACATGGCTCCAGGACGAGCACGACACGCGCCGCGTGTCGTACTTCGCCGGCACCGTGTCGGGTCCGCGGCAGCCACATCTAGAGGCGCGCAGGCGTACGCGGGTGCGCGGCCTCACACTCACGCCGTCGCCTTCCCCGTCTCCGTCGCCACCTCCACCTCCTCGCATGACAGCGGAGGAGGAGGCCCGTCTCATGCAGCGTGTCATGGAGGACTCCATGAACACGCACGACGAGCGGCAATGGGACGGCTTGGAGGAGGCCATGGCACTCTCTGCCACCGGCGACGTCGCCTTCCCGGAGTTGCAGATGGCGGCCGTCAAGGAGGAGGAGAGGAGGGAGGAGGCGATGGAGGAGGAGCCGGTGGCCGCGTTCCACCCGGGTCTGCTGGGCCAGGGGTGGGGCTGGTCCTGCACTGCTCTGGAGATGGCCGCCGGCGTGGGCGTGAACTGGTGCGCCACTCCGCCGCGGTCACCGGAGCGGGAGGCCTCGCCACGGGAGGAGGTGGCGCAGGCACCTCCGTCCTTCCAGGCCGCCCTCGTGTACCACACGCGGCCGCCCCACCTCTGGACGCCATCGGCCTACGTCGACCTCGTCAGCGATGACGACGACACCGGCGGCCACTGATGAAGACGGCGAGGGCCATGGCATCAACGGGTGCGGCTGGAGCATGCGGCGGCGTTTTTTATTTTTTATGTTAATTGTGGCACTGTATGAACTGCTAAACTGGGCCGTTTTGTAGCCGTGACCCCCCTAACTAAGTTTATGTTTATTAAATTGCGCTTATTTATTTATTTAGTCATTTTATTTACGTTTTCTTATTTTTTTAATCATGTCCAACGCAGACGTGATTTGGGGTGCGGCCGCGCGGTGGGTGATGGGGTTATGTACCTAGGGTAGGGTCATGAACCTGATCCAAGTAACTTACCCAAGGACATCCTCAGAAGAGGTCGCCTTTTAGTCGACCAACGAAGGACTCACTCGACTGACTTGAAGGACTCGACCATGAAGACTCACTCGACCACCAGGAGGTCAAGAGGCACCCCGCACTGCAACGGCCTGTAATTAAGTAGGCTTTATGGTAGTAAAGACACTTTATGTGGGGCGTTACCAGTAACGCCCCAGACTTAACTCACCTTAAACCCTCTCCTACGTGGGCTGGCTGGGGTCCTGGCGCACTCTATATAAGCCACCCCCCTCCACAGGCAGAAGGGTTCGGCACCTTGTAACTCATATACTCATAATCCACTCGACCGCCTCCGGGCTCCGAGACGTAGGGCTGTTACTTCTTCCGAGAAGGGCCTGAACTCGTACATCCCTTGTGTTTACAACCTCTCCATAGCTAGGACCTTGCCTCTCCAAACCTACCCCCACTCTACTGTCAGGCTTAGAACCACGACAGTTGGCGCCCACCGTGGGGCAGGTGTTTTAGCGATTTTGTGGAGAAGTTGCGATTCTTCCGAGTACTTTCATCATGGTGTCTGCTGGAGTTTTGGTCGGGGGTCAAGAGATCCGTCTCGGCACTCTCACCTTCATCGCCGACGACTCCGCGTGGCTCCAGGAGGCTCCACTCGACGTAGATGCGCTCCCCGTCCGCGGTGCGACGCATTTTCACGCATGTGTCCGCGGCGTTCTGCTGCGGCAACCGTCGACCCAGTATCGGTCGGCTCCTCCATCGTCCACCCTCCCGGTATCCCGCCAGCGCAAGCGCTCGGGCCGGTCGAGGCTTCAGCGATGGGTGAGGCACGCGGTGGCTCGCCAATCGGCCACCACCCAAGTTGCGGCAATCGAGCCCGACGAATCTCTCTACGGCTTGTTCAATCTGTCGACTGGCTCCGTAGAGACTGCATCCGAGTGCGGTAGCAGTGATCCAGCGGCGGAAATCTTGATGGTCGACGGGCCCCGCAGTCCCCCTGGCTTCGCCCGTGATGATGGAGCAGGTGACGGAGGCGACCCCGCACGACGCCACGAAGAGTACCAGCCCGAGCCACTCGACTCTCTGCAAAGAGAGGAACTTCGCCGCAGGAACGTGGATGCCCTGCGTACTCCCATCGCAGGAGAAACCCCCGAGGCTCGTGCCTTGGAGGAGGCGCGTCTGGCCAATTTGGCCGAGCGCACTCTACTGGAGAATCTTCAGCGAGCACTCGATGAGCGCGCGCGGCAACGAGTTCCCGACACCAGTCGACGTCAACTCTTCCCGCCGACTCAGGTATATCGAACCCCAATTCAGAATTTAGCAGTTGCGACCCGTATAGCAGAGTCCATCCAGCCTTCGCAGTCAGAAGCTGGCAGAGGTTTGCTGCAGATCAGGGATCTGCTCCGGGCAGCAGGAGATCAGAATTCAGCCGTGTCTCAGTCGCGCAACAGAATTCACAGTCGATCCGTCACTGTGAATACGGTTCAGTCGGCTCACAGCCCCAGATCGCCTCCGCGGCGTGAAGGGCGCGAGAATCGGCGAGATCAATATGGCGACAGACTCGACCGAGATGATAGGCGTCGAGTGCCCAATTCCCCTCCGAGGGGTGGGTCTTACGCTCCTCGGCAGCCAGATAACATGCGTCAGTACAGTACAGGGCGAAGGGTTCCAGTCGACCCCAGAGAACCAGGCTTCGACGCGCGATCCATTATCGTGTAAGGTTTGGTCGACCGGAACAGAGCCCATCGGGGCGGACTCGACAGAGATGCGCCCACAAGCAGTCGAGTGCATGTTTCTGGTCCTGAATGTTTCAGCAGAGCTATCAGAGCCGTAGTTATCCCTCCCAATTTCAGGTTGGCAACAGGAGTCAGCAAGTTCACTAGTGAGTCTAAGCCTGAAACTTGGCTTGAAGACTACCGAGTGGCAGTTCAGATTGGTGGTGGGAACGACGAGGTGGCCATGAAACACTTGCCCCTCATGCTGGAAGGTTCTGCCAGGGCATGGTTGACTCAATTACCTCCTAGCAGCATTTACACTTGGGAAGATCTGTCCCAAGTGTTCATCAGAACGTTTGAAGGAACTTGCAAGCGACCAGCTGGATTGACAGAGTTGCAAGTCTGCGTGCAGAAGGCTAATGAGACCCTCAGAGAGTATATTCAGAGGTGGATCACTTTGCACCACACTGTAGAGAATGTGTCTGATCATCAGGCAGTCTGCGCCTTCAAGGATGGCGTCAAGAACAGAGAACTGAGTTTGAAGTTTGGTCGAACCGGTGACATGACCTTGAGTCGGATGATGGAGATTGCTACCAAGTACACCAACGGCGAAGAAGAAGACCGACTCCGAAGCGGCAAGCACAAGCCGAGTCAGTCGGAAAAAGGAAACACCAGTCAAAAACAGAAGCGGAAGGCTGAACCAGCAGCTCCTGGAGAGGCTCTGGCCGTGACTCAGGGAAAGTCTAAGGGGAAACCAAAAGGATCCTGGAACCCCAAGAAGGTAAAGGATAAAGAAGGGAACGACGTGATGGATATGCCATGTCACATCCATATGAAGAAAGATGAAGAGGGGAATATCATCTACCCGAAGCACACCACTCGCCAATGTCGACTCCTGATCCAGCAGTTTCAGGGAAAACAGTCTAAGGACAAGGAGGAGTCAGACAAGGCCGAAGACAAGGAGGACAGTGAGGAGGGATATCCGCATATCAACTCCACTCTGATGATCTTTGCAGATGTGGAAAGCAGGAGTCGACTGAAAGTCATTAACCGAGAGGTGAACATGGTTGCCCCCGCAAAAGCAAATTATCTGAAATGGTCCCAAACTCCCATCACATTCGACCAATCTGATCACCCGACTCATATTGCCACCCCTGGGAGGCAAGCTTTGGTGGTCGATCCAGTTGTCGAAGGCACTCGACTGACAAAGGTGCTGATGGATGGTGGAAGTGGGCTGAACTTGTTGTATGCAGACACACTGAAAGGAATGGGCATTCCGATGTCCCGACTGAGCACTAGTAACATGAGCTTTCATGGAGTTATACCAAGGAAGAAGGCTGAGTCACTCGGCCAAATAGCTTTGGATGTGGTGTTTGGTGATTCGAAACATTTTCGCAAAGAAAAGTTGACGTTTGAGGTCGTGGATTTTCAGAGTGCATATCATGCCATTTTGGGGAGACCAGCTTACGCACAGTTCATGGCTCGACCATGCTACGTGTACCTCAAATTGAAGATGCCCGGCCCCAAAGGAGTGATCACTGTCACCGGTGATCGAAAAAAGGCAGAAGAGTGCTTTCAGAAGGGCTCCAAGATTGCCGATTCTCAGGTAACAGCGGTCGAGTTCGAAGAATACAAGCAAAACGCAGATCCGAGTGACTTGCTGCGATCAAAGAAACCCGCCACAGAGTCTGCATTCCAGTCGTCCGGTGAGACGAAGCCTATTCACATTCACCCGACCGACCCCGATGCAGCTCCGACCCGCATCTCCACAACACTCGACCCAAAATAGGAAGAAGCACTCATCCAGTTCCTCCGTGAGAACTGAGACATTTTTGCATGGAAGCCCGCTGACATGCCAGGTGTTCCCAGGGGACTGGCTGAGCATCGCCTAAGAGTCGACTCATCTGCAAAACCAGTCAAAGAGCATCTTCGGCGGTCCGCCGTCCAGAAGAGAAAGGCCATTGGTGAAGAAGTGGCTCGACTGTTGGCGGCAGGATTTATCCGAGAGATATACCACTCCGAGTGGCTCGCTAATGTCGTCATGGTTCCTAAGAAGGACAAGTCGCTCCGAATGTGCATTGATTTCAAGCACATCAACCGGTCCTGCCCGAAAGATCATTTTCCTCTCCCTCGCATAGATCAAATTGTTGACTCGACCGCGGGATGCGAGAGGCTATCTTTTTTAGATGCCTACTCCGGGTACCACCAGATCCGTCTGTACGGACCCGACGAGGTAAAAACAGCTTTCATCACTCCATTCGGGTGCTTCTGCTATATCACCATGCCATTCGGCCTCAAGAATGCCGGAGCCACATTTATGCGAATGATTCAGAAGTGTCTACTCACTCAAATCAGTCGGAATGTGGAAGCATATATGGATGATATCGTTGTCAAGGCACGAAAAGGTTCCGACCTGCTCGCTGATCTCGCCGAAACATCTGCCAACCTCAGAAGATATGATATCAAGCTCAATCCATCAAAGTGCACATTTGGAGTTCCTGGTGGCAAGTTACTCGGTTTTCTCGTTTCTGAACGGGGAATCGACGCTAACCCAGAGAAGATTGGCACTATTCTCCGAATGAAACGCCCTGTGCGAGTGCACGATGTCCAGAAGCTTACTGGATGCTTGGCCGCATTAAGTCGATTCATCTCACGACTCGGTGAAAAGGCATTGCCTCTTTACCGACTGATGAAGAAGACAGACAAGTTCGAGTGGACTCCAGAAGCTGATGCAGCGTTTGCCGAGTTAAAAACTCTGCTCTCCACCCAGCCGGTGCTTGCTGCTCCAATCAGCAAAGAGCCTCTGTTGCTCTATATCGCAGCCACAGGACAAGTCGTCAGTACTGTACTAACGGTCGAGCGGGAAGAAGAAGGAAAAGCTCTCAAAGTTCAGCGCCCAGTGTACTATTTGTCTGAAGTCTTGACTCCATCCAAGCAGAGATATCCTCATTATCAGAAGCTTGTGTATGGAATATACATGACCACAAAGAAGGTTGCTCATTATTTTTCTGATCATTCCATCACAGTCGTCAGCGACGCTCCACTATCAGAGATTTTGCACAACAGAGATGCAACTGGTCGAGTGGCCAAATGGGCGATTGAACTTCTTCCCCTTGATATCAAGTTTGAGGCAAAGAAAGCCATTAAGTCCCAGGCAATAGCAGATTTCCTCGCCGAGTGGATTGAACCGCAGTAGCCGACTGAAGTTCACTCGGAGCATTGGACCATGTTCTTTGATGGATCTAAGATGTTGAATGGTTCCGGTGCTGGGGTTGTCCTGGTTTCCCCCAGAGGAGATAAGCTCAGATATGTGCTCCAGATTCACTTTGATTCCTCCAACAATGAGGCAGAATATGAGGCCCTCTTATATGGGTTGCGCATGGCCATTTCACTCGGCGTCCGTCGCCTGATGGTCTATGGCGACTCGGATTTAGTGGTCAACCAGGTGATGAAAGAGTGGGACGTGAGAAGCCCAGCCATGACTGGATATTGCAGTGCAGTGAGGAAGCTGGAAAAGAAGTTCGAGGGGTTGGAACTTCATCATATACCCCGACTGAAAAATCAAGCAGCTGATGATCTAGAAAAGATAGGTTCCAAGAGAGAAGCCATTCCGAGTGGTGTGTTCTTGGAGCATATACACACTCCGTCAGTCAAAGAAGATCCTTTCACCGAAGAAACTCCACAGCCCAAGAGTGCCACAGATCCGACTGAAGTTGAAGTCCCAGCGGTGGTCGACTTGATCATGGAGGTTTTGGTGGTCATTCCCGACTGGACAGTTCCGTATGTCGCATATATCCTGAGAAAAGAGCTTCCGGAGGATGAGGAAGAGGCTCGACAGATCGTCCGTCGATCTAAGGCCTTTACCGTAATCAAAGGACAATTATATAGAGAAAGCGCGACTGGAGTTGGTCAGAAGTGCATAACACCAGAAGAAGGTCGACTCATCCTCAATGATATTCACTCGGGGACCTGTGGTCATCATGCGTCCTCTCGAACCATCGTGGCCAAAGCATACCGAGCCGGATTTTACTGGCCAAAGGCGAATGAGATGGCAAAAGATATAGTGGATAAGTGCGAGGGATGTCAGTTCTACTCGAATATGTCGCACAAGCCTGCGTTGGCCCTGAAGACCATCCCACTCGTCTGGCCTTTCGCAGTATGTGGACTGGACATGGTCGGTCCTTTGAGAACAGGACGAAGTGGCTTCACGCATGTACTGGTGGCAGTCGACAAGTTCACCAAGTGGATCGAGGCTAAACCAATCAAGAGCCTTGACACCGGTACTGCTGTTAGCTTCATCAGGGAACTAATATTCAGATATGGAGTCCCGCACAGCATCATTACGGATAATGGGTCGAACTTTGACTCAGTGGAATTCAGAGCTTTCTGCAACTCCCAAGGCACATGGGTCGACTACGCTTCAGTCGCCCATCCGCAGTCGAATGGACAAGCAGAGCGAGCTAATGGACTGATTCTTAAGGGATTGAAGCCTCGACTGATGCGTGATCTCAAACACGCGGCTGGAGCTTGGGTAGACAAACTTCCCTCAGTGCTTTGGGGGCTGCGGACCACACCTAATCGGTCGACCGGAAGAACTCCATTTTTCTTGGCCTACGGAGCTGAAGCAGTTCTGCCGAGTGATCTTCTCCACAATGCTCCTCGAGTTGAAATCTACAACGAAGCAGAGGCTGAACAAGCGCGGCAGGACGCAGTCGACCTTTTGGAGGAAGAAAGGGAGATGGCTCTGATCCGCTCGACCATCTACCAACAAGATTTGCATCGTTTCCACGCCAGAAATGTGAGAGGTCGAGCCTTCCAGGAAGGGGATTTAGTTCTTCGAGTGGATCAGCACAAACCACACAAGCTTGCTCCTTCTTGGGAAGGCCCCTTCATCGTCACCAAGGTTCTCCACAACGGGGCGTACCGTCTTTACAACGTCGAGCATAATATCGACGAGCCCCGAGCTTGGAACGCGGAGCTACTCCGCCCATTTTACACTTAAGTTTTATCACTCGGATGAGTTGCAATAAAATACTTCTGCAGTTCATGGACCTCAAAATAATAGTGTCATAGTTCCTCCATAATTTCTGTCACTTTTTATTTTTGTCCAATAAAATTCCCCCTCAGTGGGTGACTTAGCCGCGAATCCGTTTCGCCTAAGTTTGTAAAAATCCTACCGAGTGGTGAGCCAGACTCCCACTCGGAGGCTTAGCTGCGAATCCGTTTCGCCTAAGTCATAAAAATCCTACCGAGTGGTAAGCCAGCCTTCCACTCGGAGGCTTAGCTGCAGTCCAAGGACTCGCCTAAGTTTATCAAAATCCTACCGAGTGGTAAGCCAGACTTCCACTCGGAGGCTTAGCTGCAGTCCAAGGACTCGCCTAAGTTTGTAAAAATCCTACCGAGTGGTAAGCCAGCTTTCCACTCGGAGGCTTAGCTGCAGTCCAAGGACTCGCCTAAGTTATAAAAATCCGACCGAGTGAAGAGCAGACCTCTCACTCGGGGGCTTAGCTGCAGTCCAAGCACTCGCCTAAGTTACAAAAATCCTACCGAGTGAAGAGCAACCCTCTCACTCGGGGGCTTAGCTGCAGTCCAAGCACTTGCCTAAGTTATAAAAATCCTACCGAGTGACGAGCAACCCTCTCACTCGGGGGCTTAGCTGCAGTCCAAGCACTC